>NC_056731.1:1713579310-1713657682 GCF_019279795.1 Protopterus annectens | reverse complement strand
GAGTGATGCTACTCAACACTGGACGTCTAGACCCAAGGATGCACACACCCAAAACCCTACCTAGCATTCTGGACATCGATATCTGTGCAGTAACATGAACCTGTTTCAGGTTTCACAGGAGCACACCAGTACTACCACGTTATAGCTGTTACCATTCTTGTCGGCCACGACACTTGAACAAGGGAGGGGAGTATCAGTATTCAATGCAGATTCCCACGCCTCCACATTGGTGGCACAGTACAACATAGGTGTTAGGCCATTGAGTACAGTAGACGTAGTTGGGGACCTGGGGAAGAAACATGGTAGCGGTCTGTCATTTGTCTACCACATGGCCAACGTGGATTGACAGACATGTTATATAGCCCAGCTAATCATGACTGATTCACATGTATGGCAGGGGAGGTCATTGTGCCTCTGTACTCATCCATCATCAGGCCTATAATTGGCTACAATGCACCTTTTGGGATGTACCTAACCAGACACCTACAGCAACTGGTACAGGACAACAGTACATCATCAAGGGGATGCAATGGCTCACACAGATGTCATATGCTGCCCAGGTAAAGTGAATCCAGCTGGACTCAGTGGCATACTGCCTGTTCAGGGGCAATCTGTGCATGCCATATACAGCCATGTCCTACCTAGCAGTAATGAACGTGATGTACCTCAGGCAATCAGAGTCCCATACAGCCACATGCTCAGGAGAGCTGGACCTCAGCACTGACATACATGGACATGCTGGAGGGCATATTCTAACCAAGAGGCTCCCTTCACTCTGTAATGAGCTCACACTACTGGTTAGGCAGAGTCCCTCATTGACTCTCTTCCATAGGAATCTGGATGAGTGGATGGAGATCATAGTTGTACCCCAGGTATCACTTCTATGTCACTGTTAGACAGAGGCATAGTATACTAAAGTCGGACAAGGGCATAGCAGCATAACTTGTGATTGGGTGGCAAAAGACAAACACATTCTACTAGGCTTACCAATGCCCTAGGGCAAATAGCCTAGTATGAACCTATGAACTGTTCATTCTCAACTGTTCGAGCTCATTACAGAGTAAAGGGAGCCTCTCAGTTAGGAATTTGCCCCTCCAGCATGTCATTGTATGTTCCATTCAGTCGCTTACCACTTGCTCAGAGGTGACCTTTGCCCAACATACAAGGCCATGTCAAACCCAGATTTGATGAATATGCTTCACCTAAAGAAATCTAGATCCATCAGAGCCACAAGGGAAGGAGACTTAAACCTCGACACGGCTATTAATAGGACATGCCGGAGGGATAGATTCATCACCCAAAGACTCCCTATGCTGTGGAACAAAATCACGGTATATGTGAGGCAGAGCACCTCGCTGGCCTTGTTCAAGAGAAATCTTGACCAATGGATGGGAGATCGCAGATATACCCCAGGGATTACCTCAGTGTCACTGCTCGACAGAGGCACAGCAAAATAATGGGTATGGTTCCCCATACTAAAGGGGTGGCGTAAGCCACAAAACGATGGGCTAGGCTTGTAAATGCCCTCGGCAGATAGCCTAGTATGAACCTATGAACATGTGTGTACTGCTATAGTACTTCTGCCATATGTTGCATGTGTGTGTGTTGTGGGGATGCACAGGTAATGGCCAGATACGCCTGCACAGGTGACACGTGTGACACATTCTGGGTGTTCATCCATACATACTGGATGTGTGCTGCCATCCAACCCTGTGATGTGGACACACATTACTCAGCCTGGATATACATATCTGAACAACACCACAAGCACAGTACACTACCTTGCTATGTATGCATGTTATTACACAGTTATTCAGTAGTTATGACAGTGATGCTATCCATGCAGCCCACTGGGCCAGTGGAAGCCACAACACACACCGCCAGCACCTTTGCATATGCTTACCACAGACATCCCACATACTGCATGTACTGTGCACACAGTTATCTAACCCAGAACAACTGCACACCACTTATTAATCCTGTCCAGTGGACTACAGATACAGGCATATTGTATAACAATAGAAGGAGGCTACTGCAGCACAGGGCAGATTCACATGACGGGAAGGCATCTGTTGTCTGCAGTGTTAAGATGCTTCACATTCACCAAATGCACAGATATTGCCAACAATGTTGCAGACAGTTTAGGTGCAGGTACCCCCCCCCATTGTCCTACACACGTGTTATTAGTTATCCCAGATGACTGTAACCTCCCTATCCTCTCACATGTCCAGGTGAGAGCCACCCTCATCATTGCAGAACACATATCATCACGGTTACGAAATGGTATCCCTGGATGTGTGCTACATTCACCCCTGGAGGACATAGCACCACATGACAGACTGATATTAATCCCTGGCCATACTACAGGATATGTACCTGAACAGTGCCATACATACACAGTGGTCCCACACCAATGAGGAGGAACCTCTACTGACCCTGGGAACTACTGCATCATATGCACAACTGGCCTTGTGTTCTAAGCTATGGAAGTGTTAGTTATGGCCCACATGTACAACAATATTACATATGTTTATATTTCATGACTATCTACACACAACCTATCTCATGGACATACCTATAGATAGTGAACTATGATACATTTGGAGGTGTCACAGTATACACAGGATTAACCTGCTACTTTGCATTACCTGTGTTTGTGGCAGCTTTTGTGTGTCACTCGCTGCTTGAATTTTGCTGCTGTTGCTGCTGCTGCTGCTGCTGGTTTGCTGCTTACTGTCTGTATATTTTCTCTTCTCTCTGTCTCTCTCTCTCTCTCTCTTTCTCATTAGGTTTGTGCAATGACTGTATTGCATGAGTGGAGTGTGGGTACTGAATACTTTTGTAGGTATCTGCATAGGTCCATGTGATGGCCTCTGCACCAATTGTAAGGCAGCATTTGCTAATTGCAAGCAGCTGGGTGTGTACTAATTGCATGTCTCACTGTGATTTCAGGACACTGCTATAAAAGGGTATGTGAGATAGGCGTTGCCCTTTCAGATTGTAGGGCGTGGACCATGCTGGTATGCTGTTGACAGTGTTCTGTGAGTGTGAAGGTTAGTACATCTCCCATGCTTCATGCTGTGTTGTAGATTCAGGTTTCTGCATTTATCTTGCCTGTTCCCTGTAGTGAGTGTGTATGCATACTGACACCTACAACTATA
This sequence comes from Protopterus annectens, assembly GCF_019279795.1. Lineage (NCBI taxonomy): Eukaryota > Metazoa > Chordata > Ceratodontiformes > Protopteridae > Protopterus > Protopterus annectens. The sequence continues at coordinate 1,713,654,521 of NC_056731.1, read as the reverse complement.
TGTCATATGTATTGCTATATAAAAATATATATATATATATATATATCTGTGTACATATACATACTTTCATATATGTACATTAGCTGACATTATTGGGTACAAGCTAACAATTAGCAGGGCTGTTTCCGTTAACACTACTCTAGTATGGGAATCCAGTAATTGGGACTATAAAAGTCTGCCTGACATGCTTTGGGTAGTAGACATACTATATTGCCTTTATCTTCATTCCTACTATTACATGTTCCACTTATTTAGCACTATATTCCTGTATGAGAGTCATGGCTTAGTGGTAGGTCATACAGACTAGTGTTACAATGGTCTTGTGGTAGGGCCTACTAGTATGCTCATATTCTGCTTTTGAGTTGAGTATAGGGCCTATCAATCACAGTGCTGGAGGCACCTTTAAGCAGTTAAAGGGCTTAGTAGGTCTCACAGGAGCCAGGCTGTGTTGCAGATTCTGGTTGCTGCATATATCTTCACTGTTTCCTGTAGTGAGTGTGTATGGCTACTGAGACCTACAACTATATTTCATATGCATTAATATATATTTATATATATGTATGTGTAGATATACATACCTTCACATATGTGCATTACCTTACATTATTATGTACAAGCTAACAGGTAGCAGGGCTGTTTCTGCTCACACTGACACTGAACTAGTATGGGAATCCAGTCATTTGGCCATTAAAACTCTACCAAACATGCTTTGGATAGTACATCTCCTATATTACCTTTATACTGATTCCTACTATTGCATGTTATATTTATTTTAGCAGTGTGTTCTTCCAAAGCAGGCATGGCTTAGTGGTAGGTCACACAGACTAATGTTACCTAGGTCCTGGTTTCAAGACTGACAGTGGGAATTGTTTACTTTGCAAACTTTCCAACTGAGTACAGGACCTGTCAATCAAAGTGCTGAGGCCACCTGTAAGCAGTTAGAAGGGTAAGTAGGTCACACAGGGGTCAGGCTGTGTTGCAGATTCAGGTTGCTGCAATTATGTTAACTTTTTCCTGTAGTGAGTGTGTATGGCTACTGAGACCTACGATTATATTTCATATGTATTAATATATATTTATATATATGTATGTGTAGATATACATACCTTCACATATGTACATTACCTTACATTATTATGTACAAGCTAACAGGTAGCAGTGCTGTTTCTGTTCACACTGAACTAGTATGGGAATCCAGTAATTTGGCCATTACAACTCTACCTGACATGCTTTGGATAGTACATCTCCTATATTGCCTTTATACTGATTCCTGCTATTACATGTTATATTTATTTTAGCACTGTGTTCTTGTAAAGCAGGCATGGCTTAGTGGTAGGTCATACAGACTAATGTTACCAAGGTCCTGGGTTCGAGACTGACAGTGGGAATTTATTTTTCTTAGCAAACTTTCAAACTGAGTACAGGACCTGTCAATCAAAGTGCCATAAAGGCACTTTTAAGCACTTTAAACCTGTTCTGCGCTCGTTTGCGCGGAGGTAACGCATGCGCACTGGCAGTTAGCCTGTGGGAACGGCGCGCAAACGGTGTGCGCTGGGATGAATCTTAATTGGCTAGTGACACACATGTTCAGCTACTTGCACACAGTTTCAGCCTGTTTACCCGCTGCTTGGCAACGGGCACGCAGTTTGCAGCTTTTTAAACACTACTCAGCTACGGGCACTCTGTCTCACGGCAGCTTAGCTATCAGTACATTTCTGACTATTTTTATTCTTATGTTACTTCAAAATATATGCTCTATTTCATTCCATTTTACAAAAGGGAATACATTTACATTTGTACAATACTGTCAGGGGGCTTTTTAGTGCTTATTTACAAAAAAAAAAAAAGGTTGTTGTAGGGGCTCGAACCCTGCCTGCCTACTCTTAGGGCGGCTACTCTACCGCTAAGCTATTATTTCTTGGCTTACTTTGCATATTTAGTTCTTATATCCTTTTCCACTGACTGCTAACTGTGATTGCGCTAGTAGCACACCACACAGTAGCAAACATTTACGGGGTTTAACAAAAAAGGTTTTAATTTAATTTTATGACATCTCTTCACTTTATACACTGATGGCCAGTCGGGGCATGTGTTGTATAGTGTGTTTATTCACATTTTCATGGCCTTTCTCGTGGCTGTTTACTTTCAGCCATTCTAGTCTTCCGGGGGCGTGTCCACTTGCAGAGCTTAGCCTACAGACACGCCCCCTACTCTCTTACACGGACCGTGTAAGAGTTACTAGTGTGATTCAGCATGCCTCATGCACCTCATGCATATGCATGACATGCTGACATCACACAGTTTAACTGCAGCCTCCGTGTAAGAGTTATAACTCTTACACGGAGGCTTCCTGAATCTGGCCCTTTGAGTTTCATTTTATAGAAATTACTTTTTTGGTAGCCACCATAGTCAGCAAGGTCTTACTATGTCTAGGCAATTCCGATTCTGTATCATAGCTTAAAAAAATCATTTCCTTAGGTACACCAGTTTGCTCACACAGTATCCATGACAGAGCTGTCTGCAAGGAATCTTTAAAGTCTACCAATGTATTACATTCCCAGAAAATATGTTCCTAGTTACCTCTTTCTTCCCCATCACACCACCAACATTTGCTGTCTACCTGAGGAAAAATTCTTTGGAGTCTACTTGAGGGCATAAAATGTCTATGTAAACACTTCCAAGCAAAGATCCTAAATCTTCTAGACTTTATTGCATATTTGGGAGAAATACATATACCCCCCCCCCATTGTTTCTTTCTGAATTGCTTATCCAGTCTGTCATCCCAATCCTTTCTAACCTCCTTTGATTTATTCTTATAGTTATTATGCAATATTTTGCATGCTGTAATAATTATTCCTTTTTAAACAGCAGTTAATGTTCTAGATACTACTAAAAACTCTAGCAGTGCTGGTCTTTCACTTAGGATCCCCCTATTTCTTTCTGTTTGCCTATACTCTTATATCAATCCTTGATAATGAAGGTAATCTCTATCCTGCAGTCCAAATAAATTATTGTCCTCTTCCCATCCTGTTACCTTTTCCTTTTTAACTATTTGCTCCCAATACTTTGGTTCTTTTACCAATTTTCTTAAATAAATTCCAGCCCCCTCCTGCCTATTGTATATATCCCTAATTGCAGTCATCCCTATCAGCAGAATCTCCTTGCTCCATTCCCATATTGGCTTAGTTCTTAGAATACTTTCTGATACTTTATGAATATAATATTCTGCATGGTTATTTTCCTTAAGGATCTGCATCCAAAATCCTAGTCTCTCCTTGTTTCTTGAGCTTCCCACATTTTATCATCATCCCTTTCCACTTTGAATTATGGGTTTCTGCTTTTGCTATGTATAGGAACCTTAACTGTGTAGCTCTGAAATACCCCTTCAAATCAGGTAATCCCAAACTGCCTTGTTCAATTGGAAGAATCAGCTTATCCCACTTGACTTGCTGTCTTCCACTCCCAGATAAATTTGTTCAGCTCTTTATTAATTGCTATCCATAACTTCTCATTAGGTTGATAAAAATATGCCTGACCTCTGTATAAGACTAAAGGAACTAAAAACATTTTAAATGCTTCTGTCTTGCTATTCATATCCATATAACAAAGCTTCCAATTTCTCAGTTTCCGTATTATCTTTTGTTTAGTCTCTTCCCACATATCCCTAGCTGCCACACCAGAATTTTTTTTAATCCATACTCTTAAGTATTTCATTTTCTCATGTCCCATAAATATGGTTATTGCTGAACCAGTTTGTGTGTGGCTACATAATTTACAACTATTGCCTTTGTTTTAGCTTCATTAAATTTATTTATATATTTGATATTTGTTGACCGGGATAGTCTGACTGAGATAGAGCCCTTTTTCAGCGGAGGCCCGAGGAGAAAAGTTCCACAGTACAAATATGTATATAAATGAAAATACAAGTTACAATAACTTTAAAATACAAAAAAGTTAGCAAAAGAATAAAAGATAAGCATACTGGTGGCATAGACATATGAAATATTAAATATTGAACATTCAGTACGTAAATTAGAAACAAATTATAGTTAACAGAATGTAAATATTAGTAGCAGGTTAAGATATAGTAAAATTAAAGTCTAAAGCAAAGAAGAGAAGAAAATAAGAAGAGAGTCAAGTAAATAAGGTTAGTTGGAGAAGGAAACAGAGCAAAGGAAGGAAAATAAAGGGTTAGGAAGGAGAGAGAGGAATAAAAAGAGAGGAGAGAGAAAGAGAAAAGGTCTAGATTCAGGTAGGGTGGTTACAGTGACAAATCCAGGTGTGGTTTAGATATTCTTTGAGAGTTCTGTTAAATTTGTAGACTTGAGGTATACATCTCAGGGTCATGGGAAGCTTGTTCCATTGAATGGCGGGTGAGTAGCTATATAGGTTCTAACAGATTTTTTAGGTTTATGAATCTGTAACAGATATTGAAAACAGCTCTTTAGTGGTTAAGGAGGGATATAAAATGAAATTATTGAGGAGATGTTAGGGCAAGAAGGTTTATTGATGATGGAATGGACGGCGAGTAAGTGAGTAACTTTCAGTTGGTTAGGGAACTCTAGCCAGTTAAGTAACCTGAGGACATGACAGTGATATGACTTGGATGGCAGATTAGCAGCAAATCTAGTTACTTTGTTATAGGTAGTTTCAAGTTTAGTGAGAAGAAAAGACTGAAGATTTGTAAATATTTGTGAACTGTAGAAAAGTTTGGGAATAAGGTAAGCATTGGCCAATGAGATTCTGGAGGTAGGGGTGAGGAACCTTTTGTTTATATATAGATAGCCAAGCTTTTGATGGGTTTTCTTAATAGAGTGATGTATGTGTATGTCAAATTTCAGTTGGTCATCTATAATTACTTCAAAGAGTTTAGTCTGACTTACAGGGGTGATATTAGTATTGTTCAATGAAAGAATGTTAAATGAGGCCTTGAGATGTTAGAGGGGTTTTGGGAGGAAGAGAAGGAGTTGTGTCTTTTTGGGATTGAGTATTAGTTTATTATTAGTAAGCCATGTTTCTGTGTAATTGAAAGATGTTTGAGTGAGAGTGAGTAGTTCAGTAGACTGCCTCAAAATATTCCACAACCCTGAAATGTCCTTTTCTGGTTTTATCGGGTATAAAATAATATTTACAAATAGAGCCAGCTTTTAGTGACTACCATGCCAATTATATCTTTGAATTTCTGAGTCTCTTATTTTCTTTGCCAGTGGTTCTAAATATAATGCAGATATGAAAGGGAAAGCGGAAACCCCCTCCCTGGTTCCTTTGCTGAAACAGAAATTACCAGAGACGAACCCACCCACTTTAATTTCCACTTCTGATCCCTCATATGTCCTCCTGATCAACCTTTATAATTTTATCAAGGAATGCAAATGCTTCCATTGCCCTGCTCATAAACTCCCAGCTTACTCCTTCTGGATCATCAATGTTCTGTTAATGTTGACAAATGTTTGCCTTCCCTCCACAAAACCACATTGATCCAGGTCTATCAAATTTGGCATCACCTTTGCCATTTTTTTAGCCATTATAAACATAAGCAGTTTATAATCATGGTTTAGGATTAAAATAATGTTTATGAAGCTGGGTATGATGGATATTTACCCTCTTTAGGTATTACAGCAACCGCCGCTTTCTTCCAGGATGTTGGTGCTTCTCCTCCTCTTAAAATGCTGTTAAAGCCTTCCACATCCTTATCAGTATTTTTCCTCCTAGTTCCAAACTTCCACATAAATCCAATCTATTCCTGGGGACTTTCCTGTTGATTGGTGTATATCACTATTTTTATCTCATCTTCTCCTATTCTATTAGTAATTGAGGCTCATGTACCTCTAACCTTGGCATATTTAATTCTTCTATAAACATTTCCATTTGTACCTTTTCTTGATCTCTTTATTTCTCATCTTTGTACAGACTTTTGTAAAATTTCTAAAATATTTCTAGTACCTGTACAGGATCTCTTGTAATCTTCCTTGTTATAGGTTCCTGAAGCTTGATGAGAACCCTTTCTACTTTCAGTTGTTTGAGTCGTTGCATCTAAAGTTTTTGTCCTCTGGTATTATCAAAAAACAGTTGCTTAACAGCAGTCTTTCTAAAGTGATGCATATTATTGAGGTAATCCTTTATTTTCTGCTTAGCATTCTGCAATTGCTCTTCTTCTTGTTCTGTGAGATTCCCCCTATTTTGCAATACTTTAACATTTGTCAGTCCCTCTAAATAATTCTTGTTGCTTCTTAACCATATCTCCACCCTATTTTTAAAATCCACTTTAATGTTATCCCACTTCCTAGCTCTATTTTCAGAAGAAATTTCTGTCTTCTCTAATAACTCCCAAATAATTTCCACTACCCAGTCCTTAAATTACTGTCTTTTCAACAGATAGATGGGAAAATGCCATTGTCTCATATTTATTTCATCAGCCTGCATTTTTATTTTAGTTATTATTGGCATGTTATCTGAAATAGTTATTGGATGCATATCAAAATTTTCAATAAAATGCACCTGTTTCTGTGAAATGTAAGTTCTGTCTATCCTAGCTCGGTTATTGTTTCTTGGAGAATAACATGTAAATTCACTCCAAACTCCTACTACTGAATTCACATCATCCATGCCAAATATTTTCATAAAATTCTACAAAAATCTACCCTCCTTTGCTATATTTTCCCTTCTAGGTCCCCAAACACATTTTCCCTGCTGCAAATCAAATTCTAGTCCCCACATATAACTAATATTCCTTGCTGTAAACTGATTATTTCTCCCAGAATTTTATTAAGCTCCATTATAGCAGCCTTTGGTAGAATATAAATACATGCCAATGTAATCCTCCTCCCTTGCCAGTAGCCCCTTAGTACTACATATCTATCATTATTATATTTTTATCCTCTTCTATCACTATTAGAGCTCATTTTGCAATTAATATAAGTACTCTTCTTTTCCTTTGTCCCAGGTATTCCACTGAATAACCATCCTGAAAACCTTTCTTTATCAAATTCACATTCTCAGTTCTTTCCACACATCTCTTGTAGCATAGCTTTTTGCACTCTACATTTTTTTTTAATATAATTCACTGCTCTTTCTTTTTTGTATATATCTGTAAGACCATTAACATTTAAAGATAGTACTGAATGGATCATTATTTAGAAAAAGTTATTAGTCCCACCTTTTATTTGTAACAACGTTTTTGTTAAGAATCTAGTTCCAGCTTTTGTGTTACATGCACACACTAATGCTTGGCAGGTTGACTTTTTATACAGTTGCTTCTTGTCATGTCCATTTGAGCCTACATTGTATTATGCAAAATGTTTTGTTTTATTAATAGCCCTCAAACAAAAAAAAACAAAAAACAAATACACCCCCAATATACCCCAAAACCTAATATTAACACACAGAACTATGTGCATCTTCAAATATTGAAGTTTTACCTTCCTAACAGGAAAAATTGTCCCAAACTGACAACCACACTCATAGACATGGATTGACCTAAAGGAATGTTTTTCCATGCTAAGATGCATGGCATAGCCTGTGCTTTTAATAAGTGCGGTCTGGTTTTGTCTTATATTTATTGCTGTCCCAGAATGAGAAAACATTTGAAAACATTCCCCAGGATTTAATAAAATTGGTGGAGGCACTATGTAGAGCCAATGTTCAAGGCCATGGTTCCCCCTTGGCAGCATGCCATGCATAGTAATGATGGCACATTGCTGAGGGAGAGCATAGGAATGGAGATATTGAATTAGTGTAGGGAGAAGTGTAGAGGCTACCCATGGTTGTGGATGGCTGGGAAGATGTTATGTACAAGGTGAGGCTGCCTGTAATGTTCTCCTCTACTGTTGAAATGCCTAATGTGCCTGAGATCACCGTGTCTCTACAGTGGTATGGCAGGAATCATATGGCACACATTCAGCAGTAAGTGACATACTCATAACCTCCACATACTCTTCCCTCAGCATGCCAGTATCTGAGTGCAATGGCAATTTGTTGCCATACCTTTCCAAGCAGTACTGGCAATTGCACACAACACTATGATCCCTCACAAGGACACTTCACGTCTTCTGTATGTGTTCATTGGGGATCATCTGCAATGAATGTCATTGTCACCTGTGGCATATAGACTACTCAGAGGTGAGCTGTGCCTTGCATACAGGGCAATGTGTTACCCTTCGTGATTACATATGCTGCTTATCTGCAGGAGGCATAGCAGATGGATAACTCGCTGTAAGGACATTAACCTAGTATATGATGTTAGTACTACATGCTTGTGGGAGAGATTTGTCTAGCAAACCTAAACACACCTTTGAACAGAACCCTGCCTAATGGCACACAGAGCACCTCAGTGCACCTCAGCACATGCCAACTGTATGATTGGCTTGGCAACCATCATCTTAGCACAGGGCATCTGCCTGTGTCCTTCTTCAACTAGGGCAATATCTGCTGATCCTGTAACTATGGGTATAAAGATATCTATGATTGTGAAGGCTTTATGGCCAATATGCTAGTTACGTTCAAATATCCTATGTTTCCATAACATGATGTAAAATGCTTGAACAGGCTCACACATAAACATGGCTACATTGCGGCTGGCACCACTTCCAGTCACTGTGTACAGAACATGCCAAGGCACACACGTAGTGCAAGTTGGCTGCATGTAGATGATAACACTTACCTATGCAATGGTACACACTACAGCTCACAGTACATGTTGCACACAACATACCTCATGTCTGCTAGTACTATCAGTTTAGGACATATGCTTGATAACATAAGCAGGCCTTGTTGTGGTCAGTCCTAAGGGGGCACATGAACCCACTACAAATAAAACACTGCAAAACCCTACCTATTTCTAAGTTACTACGGTTATCATATTTATGCCATATGGACATACACACCAAGTACCCTGGCATGAGATTAGAACCCCTACCTATCTAGTGTTATACACACTGTAGCTCACAGTACTTATTGCATGCATCACGGCTTAAGTCTGATATGATAGTGTCAGCTGGTAGTTTTAAGGTGGGTGACATTATCAGGCCTTGTAGAAGAGGTCAGTTTGGAAGTCAGCAGCAAATTACAGGGCCAAAAAGTGCATAACCATTGCAGATGGATAGCCCATGAGGGCATGTATGTTTTACAGACACACACACACACACACACACACACACACACACACACACACACACACACACACACACACACCAAGTAGCCTGGAGTGAGAGTAGAACCACTACCTATCTAGGTGTTAAACATTATAGCTCACAGTACTTATTGCACATGGCACAGCTTAAGTCTGATACTACAGTGCCAGCTGGTAGTCTTAAAGTGGATGACATTATCAGGCCTTGTAGAAGAGGACAGTTTGGAAGCCAGCAGCAAGTTACAGGGCCAGAAAGTGCATAACCATTGCAGCCGGATAGCCCATGAGGGCATGTCCATTGTTTTGCAGGGGGATACACACACACACACACACACACACACACACACACACACACACACACACACACACACACACACACACACTAAGTAGCCTAGAGTGAGATTAGAACCCCTACCTATATAGTGTTATACACTGTAGCTCACAGTACTTATCACATGCACCACAGCTTAAGTGTGATATGACACTGTCAGCTGGTAGTCTTAAGGTGGATGACAGCATCAGGCCTTGTAGAAGAGGGCAGTTTGGAAGCCAGCAGCAAGTCACAGGGCCAAAAGGTACACACACACACACACACACACACACACACACACACACACCCCAAGTAGCCTGGAGTGAGATTAGAACCCCTACCTATTTAGTGTTATACATTAGGGCAAACAGGACTTATCACACATGCCACAGGTTAAGTCTGTTGTAGATGTGATTGCAGGCACAGTACTTGTGGATTATATAAACTAGGCTTGTGTTGAACAGCATCTGGGCCTGCAGAGTAATATTCCTTCGTACTGTTCTCTGCATCTAGTATCCTAGCAGTGAGATAACTGTTATTATCCATCCTAGTTATGTGTGTACAGTTACCAGTATGGCCATATGTGGCTGCTTGCAGTTAGATAGGGAAGCCTGTGGGCAAGAACAATCTGCCCTGTTCATGCATGCATTGACAACATTATACATTACAACACCTGCTTACTTGTGTCTGTCTACATGATGACATCCAGCAGGCACAGGGGTCTGTAGGTATGTGGATTATGTACTGTTGCACCCTTAGTTTGGATCCTTTGAGCAATAGTATGGATGTGTGATAGTTCAGATTTACTCACCATTATTAGGTTATGTAGGACAATACAGGCATCCACACACATATTTGTGTATTTAACAGGAATGTATATATAAATGTAACTGTGTGTGTGTATGATATGTGTATGTCTTATGTAGATATATGGGGAGAGTCTGTGTATCATTTTAATATATATATATATATATATAGTTAATATATTGGCATATATCTGTTTGACACTACATAGCGATAGATATACTATGTATGTAAGATGGAGATAGTTACAGACGGCTATGTATACGTATACATCTGGGCTATATGTATAGACATAGCTATACATCACAGGTAATTTTGATGACAGGGCAACAGAACTGCACTCATTTTAGCTAAGTGTTTGAGCATGCCCAGTGGAACTGTGACTCCAGGCCACACCTATCTGTACTCCAGTCTGGGATTTTGTGTGTTACAGACATTGACATCTGTCCCTGTTTCTGTAGTACAGCACTTCACTCAAAATGTCCACTGCATTCCCCAGCTGTCTGCTGTACTTAATGTATAATTGAGGTTCATAATGTTACACCACACGCAGACTGACAGTCTGTGACAACACTGACATAATAATACCTCACGTGCAAAAGGTGTAAATAGTTCCAGATTAGAACCATCAACACCATCACCGATACTAACTTCCCTGGTCCACTGAGCCACACAGGCTGCCAGAGAGGAGTCATTCATCACACAATCAACAGCATAAATATGTACATTGTTATTCCTGCGTTATATGACACATACAATGTGTGATCGAGTTCAGTGTTAAAGCTCTGAGATTGCCTAGTCTGCTGATATACCATTGCTGACTTACTGTTAAAACAGTTATATAGGAACACTGCAGTGTTGGAGGTGGAGGAACAACAGCACATGTTCTGCTGGGATAGACAGTAGTCCAGATATCATGTGACCCCACTGTTTCAAATCTCCCTTGATTGATGTAGTGAATATTCCAACAATGAGGCCTAGTGATTATTAGGGAACACATACTATTGGGCTGGATATCTGTAGTCCCATGTGGAAGTTACTTGTGTCCACATGGCCCACTATATTTCCTTGCATACATGCAGCAGATCCAAACATATTACCATATTATAGTAATACTGACAAGTAGTGTGTAGTTTAGAGACTTACCTTGCGAATGCAACAGTTGAAAGAACTGTATTTCAAGGCTGACTGTGTCTGATGGAAGAAATACACAGACAGTATACGGATAGGTACAGGTTGTGTGGATTGCCTGGCATCAACAGTTTTACTATATTTATGTGAGTGGGAGTAAGATGTCAGTCCCTAGGGCCCTAGGTTGTCAGTGAATGTGCTATGCATTGTCTCTTAGCCAAAGCCAGAGCATACTGGGCATACCTACATATGCCTATAGGGACTTCATCAGGGGGTTCCTCCTCTGAGTCCTCCTGTGAGTGTGGCTGTATGATCTAGGAACTGGTGGGGGGCTTTGTATCCCTTCCCTTTGCTGATCCTGCTGCAGCTGTTTTTGCAGGATCATATTGTGTAGCATGGCACATATGCAGATGTGGCTGGAGTATACTGCAGAGCTCCACAAGATATATCAAGGCACTGGAACCATGACTTCAGCAGTCCAAACACATGCTCTATGATGTTCCTAGTTTGTGCGTGTGCCTCATTATGGCGTTCTTCCGTGGGTGGGTGTGTATTTCTGATGGGTATCATTATCCATGGTTCCAGTGCATAGTCAGCATCCCATAATAAATGGCCATGTGCCCCCAGGAAAACATCTGGTACAGCTGTGATGGGTGCCAGATATGGGAGTCGTGCTAACTGCCAGGGGTGCCAGCACATGCATTCATGATAATGCCCTCAGCATTGCACATGACCTGGCAGCTGATGGAGTAGTACCCCTTGCAGTTGGCATAGATTCTACCCTCCTCACCGGGTGGTAACCTGACGTGTACATGAGTGTAATCTATGGCACCCAGTACCTCAGGGTAGAAGTGTTGCATATTGCTGGCCCTCACCACAGGGGTGAGGGGAAAATAAATATACTCACTGGCATGTGGTAGCATGGCATCCAGGAACTGGTGGAGTACCCAGGGTGCTGATGCCTGTGAGACCCCCATCATGTCTCCAGTTGGTCTTTGGAAAGTACCTGTAGCTGGTATCCTAAGGATTGCACATACTTTTGTTTTCAGTGGGATGGGTTCCTGTCTGTTGACTCTGGGTCTGAGTTGAGGGTGGCAGAGCTCAGTGAGTTCTTGTAGTATGCTTCTATCCACCCTGTGGTGCTGTACAATCTCCAGCTCATGTAGCTCCTGGAAGGTTACCCAGGGCCTGAAAACTCTTCTCCTTCTCTGTCTAGGCCTACTGTCAGCAGCAGCAGCAACACTGACTTCAACATCTAGCACATACAGATGTAGCAGACCTGTAGCAGCTCCTAGCATTCTCTCAGTTAAAATTCCCAAGTCTGTACTGCAATGGTGCAGAGTATGGGGGAAAATCAGATTGTACGGTGTACGCATACTTTATTGTATTCTTCTGTAGGTGCTGACTGTGTGATTGGCTACATATGATGCATTGCACCTGCCTAGTATATCATTAACATCATTTAATGGCCCTAGTTTCAGTTAAACAGGGGTCAAAACTAATTAATATGTCATTGGCTTTTAGATACACTCAGCAATGTGGCCCGCCGTGCAAACACACGCCACGTAGGTAAACAAAGCTAAGCAGTCAGTGTACACACTCCCATGGCGGGACACGCGCAGCATGGTGGCACACAGCGCAAACAGGCACAGCTAAGATGAAGTAAGTTTAGAAGTAATTGGACTCATTCTTCCCCTGATGTCAGCTACCTCCTCTGTGAACACCAACATGGTTCTCTGCCTACACGGAGGCGCTATGTGGGCACGAGGGTCTACTTCATTTGCCCTAACTTCCGACTGACCGACACCCATTTGCCTGACACCAAATGACCGAAACTTCATTTGACCGACACTTCATTTGTCCGACAAGTATTACTGGCAAGTAAATAGGATATGCCCCCTTCCCCACTGTAGTGCGACCCTGCAGTAAGAATATATAGTCGGGGGGGTGTGGGGGGCACAGCCCCCCACAATGGGGGGCGTGAGGGGTGAAGGCCCCTGCTTAATTTCATATTATATTGTTTAGTTTTGCTTTAATATTGCTTAGTAAAACAAAAGTAAGTGGGGGGCTTCTCCCCCCACACCCTCCGTTGTGGGGGGCTATGCCCCCCACACCCCCCAACTATATATTCTAACTCCAGGGTCGCACTAAAGTGGGGAAGGGGGCATATCCCATTTACTTGCCAATAATACTTGTTGGTCAAATGAAGTGCCGGTCAAATGAAATTTCAGTCCAATGGGGTTGGGCAAATGGGTGTCGGTCAATCGGACGTTAGGGCAAATGAAGTAGATCCGGGCACGATTACCCCTTTATGCTATTCTGTAACTCCACCTCATTTGCATAGGGATTTATGCTCACAGCCTGAAAACTACATGTGTAAAAGCCCTACCACATTAGCAACAGCACCAATGCACCATTGTAGATACTCCATGCAAGGTCCTGTAATGCATTTCTGTCTCATAATATTAATTTTGTTTTCCAATTTTTTTTATGCAGCACATTTGCATACTGAGGCACACCACACAAACATGCCCAGATTATTAAAAAAAATAAAATTAATTTAACGTATTTCCTTTAGTTTTTCAGACACATGAACATTTTGCTCATATCTATATGTGGTATGCCATTTCTGTCCATCTATCTACATTTTTACAGCTCCCTTTGTCTGTCTACACTCCTGTACAGGGAATTTTTCCATGTACATTATGGACACTGACATGGGGTCTGAAGAGCTGCCTATCTGCATGCTGGAATGCTCTACCTGCCTCATTTGCATGAGATCCACCTGCTTATGAGGTGATTTGCATGCCATGGAACTTTCTGTGTTTGGATGTGCATGCTCGCTGCTCATCATTGCTTACTGAATCTAAAATGTGATTACTTTCAGGTAAGTAGCATGGTGCAATGCCTACATGATAAAAAACCCATGTAGGCTTTATTAAATTCCACCATTATCTCCTAGCCATTGAAAAAAACCCATTAAAAGAAATAAGTATTCTGTTTTTATTGCTCTTTATCAGATTGTCTCCATGGAGACATGAGAACCACATATATAGAGTTGCTTCTACAAGTATTAATTAATTAATTTATTTATTTATTTGCTGCAGGAAAGCTTTATTATGTCCATTTTTCTTCGTACTTATTTCATTTCTCTTAAAACTTGTTAGTAGATAAAGCTAAGAGCCTTAATCCAGTCATTACCCTATGAAAGAATATGAAACAGCACACATTTTTTTCTTGTATCATGCTCTTTTGAACAGACTTTTCTTCTTCTTTTTTTACATTACAGTGCCTACATTTCTTAAACCTGAACAAGGAGAAAGAGAAAAGAAGGAAAGAAAAACAGGGGCACTTGTTAACTTCAGTATCCCTGTTACACTTGAAAATAACTGAGAAAACTTTACTTTATAACATGCAGATATCATGCACTATATAAATATTACCATTAAGAACATATGTTTGTTTTATTTCCTTCCTCTTGCCTCTCCTCAGTATTCCTCCAAACACTAATGACATGAAGTAGAGCATATGCTTTAGAGTCCCCTACAGGTTTAACAAAGTCAAAATGTCCAATATTTCCAGGTTTTCTTGTTCTGTCATGTTTCATAAATATAATAAATGCTTTATAATCCCACATTTATTTGTCAGTTTCTGAGTTGTTGATTTTATCCCTGTTTATCTCTATCTCCTAAATTCAGTCTCTGCTTCCTTTCCAACATACTCCCAGTTCTTCTATTCAACTCTTGTGCTTATTTCTGTCCCTCAGGCATTTTCTGTTGAAACACTGGAAATGGTTTCACTGGCACAGTCTCTCTGTGGTCTTTATTATCAGAAGAACAAGAAGCAGAATCTCCTTCTGTTTCACAGCTCAGTTTTTGTTGGACAAACGTTTGTATTTTCTTCTTAGCACATTCTGCATCAGAAAATGATTTTGTCCTTCTATGAAAGAGTATTCTGTAGACAGCTGTACAGAGCAGTTTGAATCTCATGCCTGCTTCTCAACATTCCCTGATTAGGAGAATAAATTTACTCTTCTGCCTGTTGCACAGTGAGTAATCATTTTTCCACAACCACTCTTTCTCACACCTTTAGTACTTTGTTCTTATGCCACATTTTTGTCAGAATCATCTCCTTCTGCTGATAAAATTGCATCTTTACTATTAGAGGTCTAGGTTGCTTTCTCATGGCCAAGTTTGGAGCATACACATGATGTGCCCTTTCAATTTATAACTCCATCCGTGGAATACCAGTCCAGTTGCTTATTTGTGCTTTCATAAAATTAATGCAATCTGTTCCTTCCAGCTTCTCTGGTACAGCAAAACAATATCACATTTTCCCTATATGCTCTGTTCTATAATTCTCTTATTTTTTGAAGCATCTGTTGAGGAGTCTCATATTATTCAGCCAGCCTTTTCTTCATTTTGAGATCCATTTTTGCAGTTTTATCACCTTATCTAAATATCTGTTTAAAGGCTCTTGAATTTTATCCAGCCTTTTGTTATTTGAGTTGATATATTCCATCAGTGTTTCTTTTATTTTAATCAGCTCTGAGTACATTTGACTTATTTTTTACTCTAGGTTATTGGAAGTCTGTCTTGCACCAAAGCTGGAGCTTGCACTGCTTTTTTGCTGAACAGCTGCAGAATTATTCCCAGTCAGTGTTTTTTCCTTACCTTTTGTGGTTGATTTTCTTTCAGGTTCTCTGAATTTCTTTTTTGCTGGCATCCAAGCAGTGCACTTACCTGCCAGTTGCTGAAATTTACCCCCAAAACTGAGTTCACGGACTCTCTCTTCTGAATTTCTTTTTTCACACTGGGAGAGCTGAAATTAAGCTATTACTGAATTTGCAGCCATCTTGGAAGTCCAGGGTCTGCTAGCTCTATGCATTTTTCTTAAGGGTTATAGAATTCTTTACTGAAATTTGCCGCTATATCAGGGTCAAGGAAGGTACAATCATAAGTGAATTTTGGAATTTCTTCATTGAGTAGGTTGCTGTTTGCATGTTTGTAGCCCTTAAATTCAGTGTGATTTGCTATAGTTTTTTTAAGTGTCACAAGTCTGTGGTCATGTTTCCCTAAGGAGTGTACAACAAGAAGATTAGTGCAAGAGGCAGTCATATTTGTAAGAATCAGGTAAAGAATGCTATGTCCAATAAAAAAAAACACAAATTGACAAAAAAACTGTTAGGTAAAACAAAAAAAGGCCAGTAAATCCAGAAAAATACATTATAGGTAGACTCTAGTGCTTCGGCAAACACCTGTTTTCAAGGAGTAAAAACATTTAAATGACACCACACCTTATACAGCATTAATTAAAACACTGTATAAATCAATTAACTAATTAAACAAATTAGATTAAATTAAAGGTCTCCAATTACAATCCACATTTAAACCAGTGGGGTTCAGTGTTCAGTATTTAAGAATAAGAACTGCTTTACCAAAGAATGCTGTGTCCTCTAGTATGTTTATTTACAAACTGCTCTAAAGAATTTTTCTTCATTAAGTCTAAGACTTTTTGGGCATATCCTTCTTTCGAGGTACAGGCATTCCAGTTTATTGATAGGTAGTTAAGTCACCAGTAATAATGGAGTTTTTGCCAATAGGGAGATCATTTAGAACACTGAGGAATCGTATGTGCTCACAGGGACCAAAGACGGTGTGCTGTAACAATCTAATGTTTTATAATTAATCCTATCTAGAGTGATGTGTAGTTCAGTGAGTTCAGTTTGTGGGTCCCTAGGGATCTGCCTGGATTTAATATATTCCCTGACAAATATGGAGACTCCATCACAGTTGCCATTGCTTCTGAAGGCGTGAAAAATGCAAAACTTGTTCCAGAGGGAGTGCTTTCTTTACATTTCAACTAAGTCTCAGTAGCTAAACTCACATAGAGGAGCATGTTGGTTCCATCCTGTAAGTTGGAACCGACTTTCAAGAAGCACAAATCCTCAGCTCCACAAAGTATGTCAGAGCTGCTGGATGCTTCATCAAAAACATCGGTGCCAGAATAGAAATCCTCAGTATCAACAACTGCTTCGGCTCCAAAGATCTTGACTCCATAACTTTCAGAACAACAAATTCAAATATTGGCTCAGAGGAAATGCCCCTCCACTCCTTCTTTGATGCCAACTACCTTGGCACAGTCAGTTCACTTTGATTTGCCAAGGGTAGTTTATTCACCATCTATTGACCCTTTTGCTGGTGAATTACCCAAGGTCTTTTTACAAATACTTCTATCACCTTTCCAGGCCTCTGTCTGTTCCACCAAAAGTCTTACAGAAGTTGATGCGGAGAGACTAGTGAATAAAATTCTGTGGACTGCCATTGGTTTCTACCCCTTTCGGTCTCAGAACTGATTCAGCCTTTACCCCCTTAACTACTACTCCTCTGCCCTCCTCTGAGGTTTTAGAGATGTCAGCTCCAAGTCATCTGGTCCAGACTGTATTGGTTTTGGAGACTTCACTCCCTTCAGAACCGATTATTACCCTGAGTTCTTTGGTTCTGTCAGATCTGGAGACCTTCTGGGGCCATATCTGTCCTATTGGCTCTGAGGAGCCGGGGTTGACTCCAAATTTTTTTGAGCCATCTCTACAGCTTAGAGCTCCAGCATGGCTCAGTTTGGCCCTGGCATCTGTCTCAGGGCTGTCTTGTTGGAGCAAGGAGTGACGGCAGTTCCGATGCAGTCTCTCTCAGTCCTGGGCACTCCTCCCTCTTCAGGGGGACTGGCCTTCGAGGCAATGGAGAAGGACTTGTTCAGAGTGGTCTCGCAGTTGGTCCCTTCCTCCTTGGAGCATATCCTGTCCTCACATTCCCTTATTCTACCTGTCTCTCCACTGCGACAGTGAGTACCAAAGCTGTAGGTCCAACAGATTCAGATTCTGTCCTCTTCTGATACCACCCAGACTATCTCCCTGAGGAGGTTCCTTAGAAGAAAAAGTGCAAGAGGAAGCATTTAGATTCCCCTCAGGAGTCAGTCACAGAAGACACCAATTTTGATGAGGGGAAAGGGTGCCCAAGGTCACCCATTGATGATGTCTCCTTTGGAGACATCTTAGAGATTTTGAAATAGAGGGGTGACTGGAAGTCCCAAAATCCTTCCTCAGAGGAGTCGATGTACTTGCATGCTTTTGGTACTTACCCGTCTACCTCCTGGGTGATTCCACCCACTGATGAGCTCATTCAGTTGATCTCAAAGTGGGCATGGAGGGCATCAGACATCATTGAACCTATCCCTAAGAGACCAGGCAAAATTGTATCTGCCCCTGAGGACAAGCAATTTTGGGGCAAAGGTTTATCGGTAGATGCCATTGTCATAGTGGCTGCCACCAAAAAGGAACTCTCTGTCCATCCACCCAACAAGGAGTCTCATGTGGTGGATAGATTTGGGAAGTGGGTTTGCACTTCATTAACCTTCACTTTAAGGTCTTTGAACTTCCTGACACATTTTACCAGACTTCAAAGGGATCTGATCAAGGAGCTTTCCAATACCTTAGCAGGATCTGTTTCTGAGGAAGTCAAAGAGAAAGTGGCTTCCCAGTTAGCTACCCTGGAGTCTGTGTCAAACCCATTCATAAGGCTCATTACCCATGCAGCCAAAGGGACCACCAGAAAGGTGGGTTCAGGCGTAGCCATAAGGAAACATGCCTGGATGTGTCTTTGTGATTTTGCGGAGCCATTTATGTCATCATTTGTCAATGCCCCTTTTGACGGATCATCTGTCCCCAAGGTAAGAGAAACGTTATCCAGGTGTGAGAAAGATGGTAACACCCTGTCTGCCACAGGAGTAAATTTTTCCACCCCACCCCCCAAAGATCCTTTTCCAGGAATCATAGGAGTGATGAAAAAATGTGGTTCAGAAAATCTCAAGGGCCTTTCCAGGACAGGCTTGGAGACAGTTCCACCAGAGGCAGAGGAGGAACTATAAAGGACAACATCAGCCATGAGCCAGAAGTGGCCCATAGAACCAGGGTTCCAGGGATTCCTTCCCAGGGAAACCCTGTCAGTGCTGCTGAACTGAAGCTCAGTTGTCTTCCTCTGGAGGCAGCCAGGGGTCACTAATCCCTGCACCAGGAAGCCTGGGTACAAATAACTTCCGATTCCTGGTTACAGAGGATCATTTCCAGAGGTTATTCAGTTCCTTTTTCTGTCCACCTCATATGCGGAAACATCTCCAATATTCCACCCAGTTAGAGGGAACAAGCAGCAACAGTAATTTAAAAGCTGCTAGAAAAAAAAAGTCATCCAAGAAGTCCCACTAGACCAAATAGAATCCAGAACTTACTCAAGATTCTTTTCAGTGCCAAAAAAGTCAGGGGGCTGGAGACCTGTTTTAGATCTTAACATGCTGAACAAGTCATTTTGTCAAACCAAGTTCCAGATGGTCACAATACAGTCCATACGTCCTTTCTTGGGATAGGATGACTGGATGTGCTCTGTAGATCTCCAGGATGCATACTACCATATGAAAATAGACAAACAATCAAGAAGATTTCTCCACTTCTGTCTGGAAGCCAGTCATTACCAATTCACAGCACTCTCCTTTGGACTCACCACATACCCCAGACTGTTCACCAAATTCATGGCAGCAGTAGCAGCTCACTTGAGACTGCACGGATGCCAGGTGTTTCTGTACTTGGACGACTGGCTTATCACAGCTGTGACCAGGCATTTTCTGTTAGATGCAAGGGATTTTGTTCCCTGGACCTGTACTTATTTGGAAATAATAAACTACGAAAAATTCCAGTTGACTCCATCTCAAACTTTGCAGTTCATAGGGGCTATACTAAATATGGCAACAACTGTGGCTTCTCTTCCTCCCAAAAGGCTTCAGAGAATCAGAACACAAGTTCAGAAGATAATTCACAGCAAGAAAGTGTCTGCTTGTCTAATTTTACAGGCTCTGGGCTCCATGACATTGTTTATAACTCTAGTACCCCTGGTGAGGTATCACATGAGAATTCTACAATGGCTTCTGGCTTCTCACTGGTTCTTTTTACACTGTCCCATGTTAGACCAGACTTTAGTCACCAACCACTGCAGAAAAGATCTAGCTTGGTGGATACTTTTCCACAGATTCTTCAAGGCTATCCATTCATCCCTTCAGAACACATGGCCATCACAGAAGCCTCCCAGTTAGGGTGGAGGAGGCATTTTCTGGGCAAGACTGTCCAAGGCACTTGGTCCACTACAAAGGCCAACTTGCATATCAATGTTCTGGAGCAGAAAAAGGTGTTGATATCCCTCTCGCAAGCCCATATGGTAAATCTCTTCCATTTACTCATGTATCATTTATGAATGAAATAAATAAACACAGGCTTTTCAATTTACTCTTCCTGTGGGAGTGATTACAGTTCAAACAGACAATATGTCAGCAGTTTGGTACATCAACAAACAAAAAGGAATAAAGTCATACCCCTTTTGTTGAGAAGCGCTCAGAGTGTGGCAGTGGGTGATCTCTTTCAACCACTTTCTGATAGCAATG
The DNA here is from genome assembly GCF_019279795.1 of Protopterus annectens. Classification (NCBI taxonomy): domain Eukaryota; kingdom Metazoa; phylum Chordata; order Ceratodontiformes; family Protopteridae; genus Protopterus; species Protopterus annectens. The sequence goes on along the minus strand of NC_056731.1, from coordinate 1,713,633,669 downwards.
CACATTCTGGGGAAATCCAGTGTAATAGCGGACAAACTGAGCAGATGTATTCTCATGCCTCATGAGTGGTATCTCAATCCAAAAGTGGTGGAAAATATTTTCCATCAATGGGGCCAGCCTTGCTGCAACCTGTTTGCCTCTCCCCTAAACAACAAGTGCAGCGACTACTTTGTCCTAATCCCCCCTCTGGAGGAGTCACTGAGACACGGTCTTCTCCACATTTGGCCCCCTGTACTACTAAAAACCTTTCCTCTGATTCTTCTAATCCCCAAATTTCTACACAGAGCACTCAAGTTGAAAAGCAAGGTAATCCTCATTGCGCCCTTTTGGCCTTGACAGATTTTGTTCCCCTTTCTGTGTCCTCATCTGATTCAACAACCTTGGATTCTGGGCCTAGCTCCAAACCTTCTTTCCCATCCAGTGGGACTAGTTCATCCAGAAATTTCAAATCTCAAGCTCTACTAATTGCAGGTGAATTCATCTATATTCCCCTGTCCACCACATTCTTATAGATTCGCACAAGCCAACTATTCATAAATGATAATATATTAGACTTCCTAGCCTCTCTTTTTTATGCAGGGGCTTCACCTTCTACCATTAAAATCCAACTAGCAGCAATTTCTCATTTCCATAATGGTTTCAAAGAAAGCTGCTTAGGTTCCCACAAACTTTGTAAATCTGTCTTAAGAGGGATACTTTTGTTGAAACCTCCCTTTAAGGATCCTGCTTCACCTTGTGATTTAAATGTAGTGTTACAGATCATTATTCATTCCCCTTTTGAATCATCTGCAGATTGTTATCTAAAATTTTTGTCATGGAAAACTATTTCTAGTCGCTAATAACCTCTGCTAGGAGAATTTCAGAAATTCAAGCCTTGTCATGTATGGCACCTTATCTGATCTTTCACAAAGATAGGATCTCCTTATTAATAAACCCCTCTTTTCTACCTAAAGTAGTCTCAGAAGGCAATATCAATCAGTCTGTTGAGTTGCCAGTATTCTTTCCCAACTTTATGAACAAAGGTGAATACTGCCTTCACTTGCTAGATGTCCATAGACAATTATGCTTTTATCTTCACAGAATGAAGGACATAAGAAAATCTGACCAGTTATTTGTTTCCTTTTCTAATACAAGGTTTGGCAAACCATTCAGTAAGGTGACCTTAGCCAGATGGCTCAAGGATTGTATCTCCTTTACCTACACTAAGAACAAAATCGATTTATCTAGACTGATAAAGGTACACTCTACAGGATCTGTTGCCACTTCAGCTGTTTTTCAGTCAAGAGGTTCAATGGATGATATTTGTGCAGCAGCAACTTAGGCTTCTCCACACACCTTTATTACTCATTACAAATTAGATTTGGTCTCCAGGGGTGGAGCATCCTTTGATTCAGTGATGCTTAGGAATATCCTTTCATGAGTCCTCCCAAAGTCTAAGGTGGCTGGGGACTCTGATCCAGTCATCAAGGATAAAATAAAAATGAACATCAGATAAAGAATTAATGTACTTACCATAATGTTCCATCTGTGCTGTCCATTTTCATTTATCCTTGACTTCCCTCCTTCCATCCCCTGCCCTTTGAAGACTTTTTGGTGGAACAGATTTCTTCATATTACTTATTATTCTTATTAAGGCATAGCAGATATGGTTTCCACTAAGGCCTCCGTATAGGTATATTTGTATATATATATATATATATATATATATATATATATATATGTATATATAAAATGTATTTCTAAATCTGAAAACTCAGTTTCAGGTAATTGGGAGACGGGGATTATGGGTAAGGGTGAAGCTCGAGAGTTTTTGGCCTGTGCGAGCTGTTGTAATTCCCGAGTCAGTTCCGATATCAGAACTGAACCCAGTCATTAAGAATAAATGAAAATGGATAAATGGACAACACAGATGGAACATTATGGTAAGTACATAATGTCTTTTTTCTTTGTATCTAAACATCATTCAAGGTGAAGGAAGTAGTCCTTTCAGGACTATTTGTAACCTGCATAGATAATTTTAACATGTCTCTCTACATTTCTGTTAATGTTCTACATCTCATTTTATTCACTCCCACATATACCATTGTTATGTTGTAGTCATATTTGTCAAGAGTTAGGGTCTTTAGGGCCCTTGTAATGTCAGCTATCCTGGTACCTGAAGTACTAATCACTGTAACCCTTTCCTTGCCTAGCCTTGTAAATGATGGGTCACTGTGTCTGACAATAAAGTCACTTGTTACTAAAACATTTCTATTGCTGCTGTGGTTCAGAGTGGTCATTTTCTAATATTTTTACTCATAGAGTGACTCTTTATGGGATTTCTGAATGAGGTAAGTAACCATTTGAAATCCTGAGACTTAATGCTGGGTCCCTGAATGTGGAAACTGAATAGCCAAAAATGCAGACTTACAAATACTAAGCCCAAGACTGATGTTTCTCAAAATATTCCTTTTTTCTTTGAAATGTTACTGTCTCAGAGTTGACCCAAGTAAGTTTAGGTATGTTGGGAGTTTCCCCCCCCATCATGGGGTGTCAAGGGTTTGTCATCCTCCAAAAAATAAAAACAAGTGTAAAAGAGAAAAGCAATGTTGCTATTCTCTTTTCTCTAGTATTTTCAGTTTTTTACTTTCAACATTTTATTTATTTATTTATTTACATTTGTTTACCGGGAGTGTCCGACTGAGCCAAAAAGTCCCATTTTCAGCGGCAGCCCGGGGAGAAATGCTCCAAGTTAAATAGTAAACAGTGTTATCATAGAATGTAACAAAAATAAACAGGTTACTTCGTAAAACAGTGAATACAATTGACATGACATGAACAAAACAAGTAACAGTAATACAAATAATGCAGTAAAGATGGTTAGTCATACTTATTATTCTTTATAATTGTTGGTCATTGAATGCAACATATCAGAAACTAAAACATTTTTTTTAACTTAGAGATGGGGTGGCAGCCTCACCACATAAAACAATTTAGTGAAGAAATGTATAATATTCGGAAAAAATACAGGTTCCCAATGGTCATTGAAGGCAGAAAAATAATAGTACGACACTTCTTTATTTAGCATACAGTTTATTCATCGCTTTCATCTAACCAGACTTCATCAGAAAACTAAAACATTACACCAGTTAAGACCACTTCTTAAATACCATCTTTGAATACAACCAATAAAACAATTAATCAATTAAAAATTTAATCAATCAATAAAAACATTTTTTTTAAAAAGCTAGTACTCAGATATCATTTTATTACTTTCAACTTTCTGTATTTCAAAAAACATTTGATGTTTATAGTGTCATTTATTCCGGGTGGTTTATCCGCCCCCAACTTTATCTGCCATAAAGTTTCTTTGTTCAAGAAAATTTTTAAAATTACCACCTCTTTGATCGAAACTTCCAAATTTTAATGCAGAAAATAAAAAATCTTTTGTGTTTTTCACATACTAAAGTATGTTCAAATAAAGCATTTCTTTAATCCTTTGTCTTTGTACTATTCATATGTTCCCTGATACGTTCCATGAGAGTTCAAGTTGTCATACCAACATAAAAAGCATCACATCTGTTACATGTACTGATGTAAACTACCCCTCTATATTTACAAGTTAAATAACCAGGAACTTTGAAAGTTTAATTCATATGACCTAACATAATAAGTGGTCCCTCAGAAATGTACCTACAAAACCTGCAATGGCCACATTTATGCATCCCACTTGCGTTAATAACTTTAATCGCTCTCTCTAAATATGTATTATTACCCTTTTGTAATAAATGTTCTAAGTTGAAGGAATTTTGATGTGCAATTTTAAGCTTTTCTCCTATAATTTTCTTTAAATCAACATTTCCTTCCAAGATTTTCCAATTAAGTGATAAAATACTACAAATTTTACCACTGTCACTTGTCATATCTAAAGTGCATACTGTGGCCACTTTCTGACTATCCCCACTGACCTTCTCTCTTGTTTGTACATTATAACTAAAAGGTACCCTTAAAATGGGGGGATAAAATTCAGATCTTTTCTCGATAATTTCTTTACTTAATGTGTCTAAATACTTCTTTCCATATCCTCTATTTACAAATAGGTTTGTTATTAAATCAAATTCCCTTCTAACTTCATCGTCCCTGGTGGTCATATGACTTATTCGGATATATTGTCCCTTAGGTATATTCTTTTTTACATGTAAAGGATGGTTACTCCTGAAATACAAATAACCATTTTTTTATTGATTGATTACATTTTTAATTGATTGATTAATTGTTTTATTGGTTGTATTCAAAGAAGGTATTTAAGAAGTGGTTTTAACGGGTCTATATTATATAAGCAAAGTTTTATAACTTCAAATACCATATGATCGACACCATATGATCAAAGTTATAAAACTTCGAATATTAAAAAAAAAAAAAGTAACCTAACGGGTTAAAGAAGGGATGCAAGCCCCCCTGCACCCCTCACCCACCGCCCTTAGTTTAGGGTTTGTTCTTTTCTTTTCTTTTTTTTATATATTCAAAGTTTTATAACTTCGACCATATGATGTTGATCATATGGTATTCAAAGTTATAAAACTTCGATTTTATAATATAGATTCGTTTTAACTGGTGCAATGTTTTAGTTTTCTGATGAAGTCTAGTTAGACGAATGTGCTGAATAAATTGTTTGTACTCTAAAGAAAGAAGTGTCATACGGTTATTTTTCTGCCTTCATTGACCATTGGGAACTTGCATTTTTTCCTGGTGTGTACTTGTGGATACTGGTTACACATGGTTCAGTTATTTAGTTATTTGGTTATGTGTACCCAGTGGCTGAGGCTATGGATCCTTTGTTGGATTTATCTGTTTGCCAACACCATCAGTTAACGATGCCAGTCTATTACAGATTCTATTGGCTTCCTTAACGGATATACAATAGACTTAAAAAACCCTGATGTCCACCAAGGCGAATGAAGGTGAAGTACTAGAGAGCTCAGGTGAAGAGAGAGCCACTGTAATAGATATGTCACCTCGAGCACCAGTTGGAGTGAATGAGAAAGCCAGAGATGGCATAAATGGATTAATTTATTATAATGACATTCATTCGGTACTTAACAACAGATATGATCCCTTTGGTGGAGCCAACTATAAAATTGCTAGAATTAGGACAGAAGAATATTTCAATAAGTGCGAGAGATTGTGTAAGCAACTGAAAAGATTCAGATCTCTTGAATTGGAGAATAAATATTTTGAAAGATGCATAGAGTTAAGAATAGTCCCGAAAGGGCTGAGGTTTTTAAATGCCCTAACAAAACAACAGCTACTGATCCATTTTTTAAAGAACTGACAACATTCTTTAGTGATGTGGGACTAAAATTGTTATGGCTTTTGACGGACAATAATAAAAGAAAAATAGAGGAGTTGAAGGAAGAAATCTTGGCATTAGATAGGGAAGTATCCTCCTTATCTGATGAAGTTGAAAGCCAAGTTATGTATGATCAAACGTTAAAGGAAGTGGAAAAATATAAAAAAGAGGTGATTGCATGTAAACATAATAAGCTGTTAAGAGATGTGACAGCTTATGAAGAGAATACAGCATATGAGGTTTTTGATTCCAATAAGTTGAATAAAGAAAACAATCATTTAAACAAGGAAACAACTTTAGTACTGCCGTAAAAAAGACTTGGGCAAGTGCTGTGAATGACAGGCTTGCTCACCAATTGGCTAGGATTGCCGTAATGATGAAATTCTGTGGAACAGAGATTGTAAATAATTCTTTAACAAAAGGTGGAAGAGAAGAGGAAGTTGAGACAGTGGTGGATTTGGAAGGCAGCGGTCTTGCAGCTACAAGTACAAATGTAGTGAGAAACGGCAACAGTACTAGACCAGAAACTTTTTTATCAAACGGCGGGACTATAAAAACAAGGTAATTGAAAACGAGAGAGCAGTCAACCTCGGACTCATGAATGGATGAACTGTAAGTCATAATTATGAAGAATTAAGTATTATTAATTTAAGTGACATTGTTTTAATGAATGAACAATATAATGTCTTAACGTTTGGTCTCAATTTTGTGCCTACAAGAAAAGCGGACTATTCTAGAACAGTTGTGGACATTAAGAAGTTCACTCGTAAAATTAACTTAGAGTGTTTATTGAAAATGTTAAGAATGAGGATAAGAAATTTGTTAAACCATCTTGTTTTGCTCCTATGTTAAATCACACAATAAGTGTATTTGAGGAAGTATGTTTGAATAACTTAAAGAGTGCATTAAATGCAAACATGAAATAGTACAACAATTTAACTAGGGAAGAAAGAAAAGCTTTATGGGAATTGAAGAGTAACAAAAAGTTAAGATTTATGAAAAGTGACAAAGGGAGTAATATTGTAATTATGACTAATGAACAATATATTAACAATATGTCCAAATTATTGGATAATGAAGATGAGTATCAGAAGGTGACAGCGGCTGACATGTTCAGTAGCTATAGACATATTCACACATTTTTTGTATGAGGCTTCGATGAATGAAGACATGGATTTTGAAATGTATATTTTTTTGTTTGAATGAAAAAACAGAAGTGGGGGTACTATTTGATATCCCCAAAATTCACAAAAATATGTTGGATCCTCCATTTAGACCAGTGGTTTCTGCTCCAAATTCCATTACCGAGGGTTTAGCAATGGTAGTAGATTTTTTGTTAAATCCTATAGTACAGAGGCTACGCACTTATCTGAAAGATTCATGGGATTTTTTTTAGATAAAATTAGAGAATTTTCCCAAGTTTTTGTTTTTGATAGCAATAAACATATTTGTGCAACCTTAGATGTGGTATCATTGTATACCTGCATCCCTCATGAAGAAGGGGTTGAAGCATTTAGAACTGTTTTGTCACGTAATAGGGCATTTACTAACAAAGAGATTAATTTTTTGTGTAGAATGATAGTGGAATTGTTAAACAGTTTTTTTCACATTTAACAGTGATTATTACAAACAAAGAATAGGGGTAGCCATGGGGTCACCTGTAGCACCATCTTATGCTAACTTAGTAATGGCATGGTGGGAAAGCACAATATTACAAGAATTAAAACATGAATTTTTGGTTCGCTATTATGTGAGATTTGTGGACGACCTGTTTATTATTTTGGAAGGGACTGAAACAGAAGTTGAATTATTGACATCTAGGTTAAATCATAAATAAAGTTTTATAAAATTGATAAAAGGTGAGGCTCGTCATGCAGTAAACTTTTTGGATGTGAATTTAACATGGGACAATGAACTAAGACAATCTGAGAGTAAGATCCATGGTTATTTGCATTTCAGGAGTAACCAACCTTTACATGTAAAAAGGAACATACCAAAGGGACAATATATCTGAGTAAGTTATATGACCACCAGGGACAATGAAATTAGAAGGGAATTTGATTTAATAACAAACCTATTTGTAAATAGAGGATATGGAAAGGAGTATTTAGACAAATTAAGTAAAGAAATTATAGAGAAAAGATCTGAATTTTATCCCCCCCCATTTTAAGGGTACCTTTTAGTTATAATGTACAAACAAAGAGAGAAGGTCAGTGGGGATAGTCGTAAAGTGGCCACAGTATGCAATTTAGATATGACAAGTGACAGTGGTAAAATTTGTAGTATATTATCACGTAATTGGAAAATCTTGGAAGGAAATGTTGATTTAAAGAAAATTATAGGAGAAAAGCCTAAAATTGTACATCAAAATTCCTTCACCTTAGAACATTTAGTACAAAAGGGTAATAATACATGTTTAGAGAGCGGGATTAAAGTTATTAACTCAAGTGGGATGCATAAATGTGGCCATTGCTGGTTTTGTAGGCACATTTCTGAGGGACCACTTATTATGTTAGGTCATATGAATGAAACTTTCAAAGTTCCTGGTTATTTAACTTGTAAAAGTAGAGGGGTAGTTTACATCAGTACATGTAATGGATGTGATGCTTTCTATGTTGGTATGACAACTCAAACTCTCATGGAGTGTATCAGAGAACATATTTATAGTATAAAGACAAAGGATACAAGAAATGCTTTATTTAAACATACTTTAGTATGTGAAAAACACAAAATATTTTTATTTTCTGTATTAGAATTTGGAAGTTTAGATCAAAGAGGTGGTGATTTTTTAAATTTTCTTCAACAAAGAGAAACTTTATGGCAGATAAAGTTGGGGGGGAGGATAAACTACCTGGAATAAATGACACTATAAACATCAAATGTTTTTTGAAATACAGAAAGTTGAAAGTAATAAAATGATATTTGAGTACTAGCTTTTTAAAAAAAAATTTTATTGATGGATTACATTTTTAATTGATTGATTAATTGTTTTATTGGTTGTATTCAAAGAAGGTATTTAAGAAGTGGTTTTGACTGGTGTAATGTTTTAGTTTTCTGATGAAGTCTGGTTAGACAAATGCATTGAATAAGCTGTGCGCTAAAGAAAGAAGTGTCATACTGTTATTTTTCTGCGTTCATTGACCATTGGGAACCTGTATTGTTTCCTGGTGTGTACTTGTGGATGCTGGTTACACGTGGTTCAGTTCTGTAAATGTACAAATTTTGAAATTTAAGAGTAAACAAGACACACATCCAATCCAATTAGGAAAAAAACTACTAGAAAAACCTAGCCAAGCTAGAGTTTTCACTGGGCAAATGAACTCTTAAAAACATTAAGAGTTTCAGCTATATGGCAAGTTTGAATGCTTATGTCTTCCTTTTAAGTCTGTTAATAGATAAAGCCAAACCCAGTAGCTGTGTATGAATATTTCAATCTTCATCATCAGCAAAAATAAGCAGACTGTTTTGTTATCCTTTAGAAACCCAGGGTTGTTATACCCAGCTGATGTCCTTAACCATTAAGGTATTTGCAAAATATCCCATCTAACAACTAAATAAAAGAGAAAACAGGACACACAGCCAAGTCAGTTAGGAAATAACCTACTAGAAAAACCTAGCCAAGCTAGTTTTTACTGTGTGATTCCTAAAACCTCTTGTAAAGCAGGATTATGGGATATATGCAAATGATCTCTTAGTGACATCAAGAGTTTCAGCTATATGGCTAGTCTGAATGCCCATGACTTATTTCCATTTATGTCTTTTACTGGACAAATTCAGGCCAATAAAGCCAAACCCCACTAGTGGTATTTTGAAATTTGGCATTTTGAGTTTCAGTATTTCAGTAGGGAGCATGATGAGTGACCTGTTTTATGCTGAGACTTAATTTTCTGATTTCTGTAAGACTTTGGAGGTGATTCTTTTACAGCTTTAGCATAAGACATTCTGGTATGATTGATGAAAGATTGTGGTTGAGGTATATGAATCTCACAGGGCAAGTTTTTAGGTGAAAAGGGAAGCCTCCATATTAATTAGGTGTTTACTCCTCCCACTGAAGGAATTATTAGTCATGAGTACAATTTCAAGTATGTACACTGCCGTAGGAGACCTAATGCCAAAAGCCTGGCAATGAGGGTGAATATAGCAGGCTGACCTTCATCTTAGCCTGCACTTAGATGTTTAAATGAGTAAAGTTAATGCAGTAGAATAAACAGAAGCTCACCAGTGGTTAAATTAAGATAAGGGATAGACGGCAAGAAATACACTGGGTTTATCATGCAATAAGAACAGGGTGCAAAGGTGGGAAAATGCTTCAAAGAAATTATTACAAGAACATCTGCATAAGACAGTGATGGTGAACCTTCTGAGTTCAGCGTGTTAAATATTTGGAAAATGTCTAACTTGAGTCTTCTTGCGTGTCAACCCCCAAACAAAACAAAACAAAAAAATAAAATAAATAAAACATAACTAAAATAGCATGGCTCCCTCTTTTAATCTGTTCTGTTTTAGCAACTTCACTTGTCAGTCTTTTCAAAGCCATACCTTCTTGTATCATTTCATAATTTTTACTTATTCTATATTCTTATCCCCTTGCACTTTCTGCAACCCTTCTTATGATAACACATAATCAGTTTCTGTTTTAATATATCCTCTCAAATATGGATAGTGTCTTTCTTTCCATATATGTATCTTCCCATATGTCATAACCTTCCTATGTATCTTAATATTCTTCCCTGTCCTTTTTATACATTATAGTTAAAATACACTATAACAATGATCATATTATCACAAACATTTTCATTTCTTCATTTTTACTCTGTTACTGCCCCCCCACACACACAATGTATGCATATATTACTCTCACTTTGCTTATCCTGCTATTTAATCTTGTATCAAAAGTCATCATCTTCCCTGAAATCCTTATTATTACATCAAATACTGTCCTAAAGACAGTACGGAACTTTAGTAAACAGCTGTTGGTTGATTTTCAAAATATGAAATAAAAAATTAGAACTGGAACAGTTGTGACAGTTAGGTTAGTCTATAAAAGAACCTGCTGAAGACAGTTAAGTCAGTTAAAGTTGTCAGTTGCCAGTTGTGCTGTGTAGTGAATTACCCAGAAAGGATTCACCAAGAGCCGTAAGCCTGCCTTTGCTCTGTTGTAGTAATTTAGTTTAGATCAGGGACAGTGTTCTATAGTCAGTTAGGAAATTATAAGTAATCAGTTAGTTTTTATAAATGTTAGATTTCCATCCTTCAGTATTGATTTCCTTTTCCTGGTGATTGAGCTCTGTTTGTTTATTGGAAACTACTGATGTTCTGTAGTCCTATCTTGCCTTCATTCTTACACTTGGGATCGGAGCAGAACCTCTGCTCCGACTCGGCCATTCTCTAGCTCAAAAACTTTTGGTTGGCTCGTGGCTAGAAGGTATCCCATCATGCACCACTAACATAACCCAGATCTCGTTTACCACTCGTTCAGCTCAGACGTGATTCTTCTTGGCCGTGGCTAAGTGAAAATTTTCAATACCTTTTGACTAGTTATTGTTGACTAAAAATAATCCATTTTGATAGTTTAGAGTGTTTTCGCAGTCCGTGTTGGTTTTAGACTGTTTTCTGCATTGTTTATTGTGTGTACTGTTTGTACTTTGATTGGCCGTTCTTACATTGGCCTATTGTATCCCTGCATCGCTTCTCTTGTGCTGCTTGATTTTGTTACCTATTTTCCTTTCTGCTTGGGCTAGGCCCGTTTAAGTTAGAGGACCGAGTCCTTGGTTCTGTTGTTTGTCTCTTCCTGGGCTAGGCCCATTTAAATTAGAGGACCTAGTCCTCGGTTTATCTCTTCTTCTCTTCTTAGGGCTAGGCCTGTTTAAGTTAGAGGACCTTGTCCTCTGTTTGCGTGTTTGTCTCTGCTGTTGCTTTCCTGTTTGGAGATAGTTGTTGTCCATTTTTCTTAGTGATTATTTTACTATGTCCAAAGATACTAAGGATCATAAGCCTTCGGACTTCAAAAAGTGTACAAAATGTGCCCTGAAAATGTCCTTAACAGATGGGCACAATCTGTGTCTGTATTGTTTGGGGGCTATTCACCTCCAAGAGTCTTGCCTGTTTTGTCATGCATTTAGTCCCCATGTTCTTCAGGAGAGGAAGAACAAATATATTTTGAAAGGACCATTGAAGCATTCCTTTGAGGAGGAATTGGCATCTTCATCCTCCAGCTCTAAATCTCCTTCCTCTTCCAAGAAACACAAAGCAAAAGCTACAAAAGGTGGTCTCCCACCCATTCTGTGTTGTCGGAGCCGCCAGACAAAATTACCAAATTGACTACAACCTCGCTGGCTCCACTGGTCTCAGTGCTGACAGAGGCTTCCATTGTGGAACCATCAGTTTTGGCTCCAGGAGCTTCGGAGCCGATTACTGAGCCTGTATCTCGGAGCCGGTCAGATAAACTCTGACCGGTTTCCCAGACTCTTAGGTCGCCTATCTTCCAGCAATCTAGGTCCCCCACTCTATCTTCCAGGTCATGTAGGAGCCTTTCTGATGAGGACATCAGGAGAGTGTTGCGCAGACTGCTTCAGACTTCGGCTGTGGCAAATTTACTTTCGGCTCCATCCCATTCGGCTCCGGAGCCTAATGTGCCCTTACACCCTGTCGAGGTTCCTCCTCCGAGCCACTCTGGGCTGTCGGAGCCAGAGTTGTTGATGCCTTGGGTTGCGGAAAGGTCGGCTCCAGCTACCTCAGTTGGTCTCTCAGTTCCGATATCTGCTCCGACCCTGTCGGTGCTGTCCGTGGGGTATAGGGTCCTCAGTTCTCCGGTTGGGCCAGAGGGGAATGCTTCTAATCGAACTTCTTCGGTTCCGAGCCTATCTCTCGGTGCTTCGGCACGGGTGAGTTTGGACCCCACATCTGCCTCAGAGCCCATCTCCTTGGCGCCGAGGACCGCCTCTGCATCTTCGGAGCAGGGGGCATCCTCGGAGCAGATGAGGAGTGTGCTGTCCAGGTCTTCAGTTTCAACCAGACGTACCAACACTCTTCCCCCTAAAGCGCCGACTTCAGTCTCAGCTCCTTCTCTCTCCCAACACAGCAGAGACTCGCAGCCTCAGGAAACCTCCATGAGTGGTCCCAAGTCTTCTGAGGTCTCCCCAGAATACCTTTCTGAGGAGCCACCTAGGAAGAAAACTTGTAAGAGGAAACATGTTGACTCCCCTGATGAGTCCATTACATCAAACACTGACCTGGGGGACCCTTTTGTCAAAAGGGTCCCCCAGGTCATCCTCTGATGATATCTCATTTGCAGATATCCTTGAGATCCTGAAATAGAGAGGCGGCTGGCCCACCACATCCCCTTCTGATGAGGAGTCAGGGTATCTGAAGGCTTTTGGATCTCAACCATCCGCCTCTTAGGTGTGTCCACCTTTTGACAAGCTACTGGATCTAGTGAGTCGAAAGGTGTGGGAAACTCCTGATTCTGTGGAACCAGTTCCTAGAAGACCAAATAAATTTTTGTCAGCACCCCAGGACAAAGACTTTCTTACTAAGGGCATTCCAATAGATGCCATAGTGGTGGCAGCAGCCACCAAAAAGCAACTTGCCAAAACTTCCTTCACTGTCCATCCACCGAACAAGGAGTCTCGTATGATGGATAGGTAAGGGAAGCGTGTCTTTTTTTCAGTGGCTTTTACACTTAGATCGCTGAACTACCTGTCTCATTTCACAAGGCTCCAGAGAGATCTCTTAAAAGAGCTGGGAGAGACTCTGCAGGGTAATGTATCTGATGTGGTATCTCAGAAGGTTAACGCACATACCTTAAATTCTATTGTGAATTCCTTCATGAGGCTGATATCTTACACAGTTGATAGAGCGAGTAGGGCAGCAGGTTCAGGAGTCTCTCTTAGAAGACACTCCTGGATGTGCTTGTGTAACTTTGCAGAGGCCTTTAAGTCTACATTTACCAACGCCCCCTTTGACATATCCTCATTGTTTGGAACCAAGGTAAAGGACATACTCACCAGGTGCAAGCAGGAAGGAAAAACCCTGTCTGCCGTGGGAGTCTGTTTTTCCATTCCTTCTAGACCCTATCCCAAAGGGCAGAAGGGCGGCAAAATGTGGTTCAAGAAGTCGCAGAGGTTTTTTCAGGATGCACAAGGTGATTCCTTCTCCAGAGGCAGAGGTGGAGGAAATAATGGTAGACGCCACCCTAGAGGCAGAGGAGGCCCGCAGAACCAGGGAGACCGTAATTCCTTTCGTGGTCATCCCTATCAGCGCTCCTGAAAGGAGGCCTGACTGCACGTCTCTGGAGCCAATCAGGGGTCATATTTCTTTATACCCAGAAGCCTGGCATGATATCACTCAAGACAAGTGGGTATTAAAGATAATTACCAGAGGTTACCATATTCCCTTCTCTTCTCCACCCCCTCGGATTAGACGATTCCCAGATGTGCCACCCAATCACAGGGATTCAGCAACTCTAGAAATCCAAAAGTTGCTCGTAAAGAGAGTCATCCAATCCGTCCCCGCAGACCAAGTAGGATTAGGGACTTACTGCAGATTGTTTTTGGTGCCAAAAAGAACAGGGGACTTGAGACCCATCTTGGATCTCAGCAAATTGAACGAATCTGTACAGAAGTCCAAGTTCTGAATGGTCACCTTACAGTCGATACTCCAGTTGTTAGGGAAAGAAATTTGGATGTGCTTCATAGACCTCCAAGATGCATACTACCATATCAAAATGGACAGGGAATCAAGGAGTCACTTATGCTTCCGGCTGGGAACCAGTCATTATCAGTTTCGCTCCCTGCCCTTTGGTCTCACCACAACTCCCAGGGTGCTCACCAAATGCATGGCAGTGGTTATGGCTCACTTCAGACATCAGGGATTCCAAGTGTTTCCATACCTGGACGACTGGCTCCTGACTGCCATCACCAGGCATCTACTGTTACAGGCCAGGGATGCTACCATTTCAACTTGCCTGCAGTTAGGGATTACAATAAATTGGCAAAAATCTGCATTATTGCCCTCTCAGCATGTGAATTTTATTGGCACCGAAATAAACACCATCTCAGTGAGGGCTTACCTTACCATAGAAAGAATTCAGAATCTCAGGGAACAAGTTTTGAGCTTACTTCCTCTAAGGAAAGCAAAAGCAAAGATGGTGCTCAAGTTGTTAGGGATAATGGCTTCTACAATAACATTAGTTCCATTAGCCAGACTGCACATGAGAGTCCTGCAGTGGTTACTTTTTGCCCAATGGTCACTACAGTATCTACCTCTTTCTCACCCCATCCTGATAACAGATTTGTGCAAACAGGATCTGCACTGGTGGACCCAGACCAGCAATCTAAACACAGGCAGACCGTTTGTTCCTCCCCCCCATTGCCACTGTGACCATGGATGCCTCCCAGATGGGGGGGCATTATCTAGGGAGAACAGTCCAAGGCACGTGGCAGGAACATGAGGCTCATTTGCATATCAACATCTTGGAGATGAGAGCAGTGCTTCTGGCGTTGCAAGCACTTCACATCTTTCTCCCTCTAGGGATGATTTTGAACCACTCGGACAATATGTTGGTGGTGTGGTACATAAACAAACAAGGAGGGACCAAATCTTACCCCCTCTGCAGAAAAGTCCTTCGAGTGTGGCAGTGGGCAGTGTCTTCCCAGCACTTTCTGGTCGCAATGCACATCCCGGAGAAATTCAGCGTGATAGCCGACAGGCTCAGCAGGGCTATTCTGATGCCTCACGAGTGGTCTCTGAACACATACATTGCGGAACATATTTTTCACAAATGGGGTCAGCTTTGCTGCAATCTATTTGCCACCCCTCACAATACCAAATGCAGCAGCTACTTCACCCTGATTCCCCCGGAAGGGGAAACACCCAGAGATGCACTCGTTCATGATTGGCCCTCGGGACTTCTCTAGGCCTTCCAACCATTCCCCTCATATCGAAGGTAATTCAGAAAGCAATATCCTTGGGAAGCAAAATCATCCTAATTGCTCCTTACTGGCCTCAACAGATTTGGTTCCCCTTTCTCAGACCTCATGTAATGGACGAACCTTGGACTCTGGACCCAGTGCCAGATTTGCTGATGTACATGTCAGGGGTGTTCCATCCCTCTCTCCACACCCTCAATTTGACAGCTTGGCTGCTCCAATTCCATCCCTAGTCAGGCTTTATGACTTTTCTCCTGAGGTTGTACACATTCTGACATCCTCTCACAAACCTTCTACCAGAAAGATTTATAACAGTAAATGGAAAAGATTCTCCTTTTGGGCCCGTGAGAGAAACCTCGATCCTTACACAGCTCCCATTTCTGCCATTTTAGAGTTCCTTTCTCAGTTGTTCCACCAAGGTTCAGCAGCTGCCACTATTAAAGTTCAGCTGGCACCTATTTCCACCTTTCATGTGGCTAATGAACCTAACCTTATGGCTCATAGACTGTGTAGAGCCTTCCTTAAAGGGACCACCTTGTTAAGACCCCCAGTCATGGATCCGGTGGTGCCATGGGATTTGAACTTTGTTCTCCATAGACTTACGTCAAGCCCTTTCGAACCTTCAGCAACATGTGACCTTAAGTTCTTATCTTGGATAACTATATTTTTAGTGGCTATCACTTCTGCAAGAAGGGTCTCTGAACTGCAAGCTCTTTCCATTAAGCCCCTTCATTTGGTGTTTCACAAAGATAGGGTCTCCTTACGGACAAACCCTTCCTTTATTCCTAAGGTTTTTTCTCAGGCCAATATTAATCAGTCCATTGAATTACCTGTTTTCTTCCCTAATTTTTCTAACAAGGCAGAGTACAAATTTCACCAACTGGATGTGCATAGACAATTGCGTTTTTATCTGGACAGAACTAAAGATTTCAGAAGGTCAGATCAATTGTTTGTTTCCTTTTCAGATACAAGGAAGGGCCTTTCATTTTCTAAAGTCACATTATCTCACTGGATTTCCAGCTGCATTTCCTTTGTCTGTTCATCCAGTGACAAAGATCTTCCCGTCAAGGTAAAAGCTCATTATACCAGGTCTGTGTCTACCTTGGTAGCTTTTCAGGCTAAAATTCCAGTAGATAACATTTGTGCTGCAGCAACATGGGCTTCATTTCATACATTCATTACTCACTACAAATTGGATATGGCTTCCAGGAACAGGTCTTCCTTTGGTTCCACAGTACTCAGGAGCATTTTCCAATGAGCCACCCAAGATGAAGGTGCTGGGGACGCTGACCCAAGTGTAAGAATGAAGGCGAGATAGGACTACAGAACATAAAGAAGTTATGTACTTACCATAACATTCGATGTTTGTAGTCCATCTCACCCTTCATTCTTATAAACCCACCCTCCTGCCCCTTCCTTGAGGACCTGGGGTAGAGTGTCTACTGCCTTTTTGTTATGTTTGGTCCTTTCGACATGGTTTGTTCTTTGTCTCTGTATGTTTCTCCTTGCAGCAAACAAGATATGGGTTATGTTAGTGGTGCATGATGGGATACCTCCTAGCCACGAGCCAACCAGAAGTTTTTGAGCTAGAGAATGACCGAGTTGGAGCCGAGGTTCGGCTCCAATCCCAAGTGTAAGAATGAAGGGCAAGATGGACTACAAACATTGAACGTTATGGTAAGTACATAACTTCTTTTTTTATATTTTAACCATTTTGCTCATTATTAAATATTTTTTATTAATTTACATTGATTTGAGAGTGCTTATGCTTGCTTTGATAACTTCCTGCGTCACTCCAAAAGCCTGGCTGCTTAGGTCATTTGCTATCATTTACTTTAATATCTAATTTCCATAATTGGACACCCCTTTAAAGGGTATGAGGACACTCTGATTGGTGGCAGCATTACCATATTATTTTGGGTAAGGGACACAGCTGGAAATCTATGTCAGACTTTCCCAGAAGTGTTTGGATGTGTGATATTTAATCTGTTTAAATGTGAGTGTATCAGAGATCTTAAACTGGGACACATTGCTCTGGAGTGTGTAATAAGGAGTTATATTTGGGGTGGACAGAAGAATACAGTCAAGTCCCAGGTTATAGAGTGTGTCCCTGTTGTGCTCTTAGGGCAAAATTGTGGAATATTACTCCTGTTTAAGTGACAGTCTCACATTGGAGTCACTAGTGAGGATTGAAACTCCTTAGTTACTGATCCAGGATAGTGAGAAACATTACACTATTGTTAACAGTTCGGTGGGGTATTGTCCGGATGCCACATTATGTGTTGGCATTTCAGTGGGATATTATCTGTACATCACAGGATGTATAAAATGTAAACATCTATACAGATACATCAGATGAAACAGTACACTAGCTACATTCTAAATATGAGTATAGCTTTAAAAGGGGGGGTTTAAAAGGGAATTAAGAATGAGAGAACAAAACGGGGGTAAGTAGGTGAGATGAGATGAGGGTATCTGAGTAATGATTACAGAGATGAGAAAGTTCTGAGGGTATATTTATTTTATATTGGATTATTGGACAACTGCTGGTAGAGAGAAAATGTTTGTTAGAAATAACAGCATGAGTAAGGAAGTTTGTATCCTGAATCCAGTGGATAGCCAACTGGCTCATAGACAGGACCCAGGAAGTTAGAATTGGGGAATCCACCTCTACAAAGAGGCCAGTCACAACTGGAGTCCCTCAGGGATCAGTCTTTGGACTACTCCTTTTTGGCATTTACTTCTCAGAAGTCAAGGCAATGTCAGTGATCTCTGGCTGACTAAATTTGCAGATGATTGCAAATTAGGAGCTGCCACTGAATCTCACACTGAAGCAAATGTTCTCCAGGAGGTGCAGACACAGACAAACAACTGGTGTCAGTGCCATGGACTAAAACTAAATGCCAAGAAGTGTATAATAGTACCCTTTGGGAAGTCATCTATCCCTGGTAACTATCATATTGACAACATACCCCTTAGAGTTCACCCAGTAGTCAGAGACTTGAAGCACAAGCAGATAGCAATCTAGCCCTTGACCATCATGTGTCTACAGTGGCAAGGAAGTCATTCTACGTTGCACAACTTATAAACAAAGGTATGGCATCTGAGTCCAAGGAAGTCATTGTTCCACTGTTTTCGGCATTCATCAGACCTATCAT
This sequence comes from Protopterus annectens, assembly GCF_019279795.1. Classification (NCBI taxonomy): domain Eukaryota; kingdom Metazoa; phylum Chordata; order Ceratodontiformes; family Protopteridae; genus Protopterus; species Protopterus annectens. The sequence continues at coordinate 1,713,615,253 of NC_056731.1, read as the reverse complement.
TGAGTACAGTGCCCCTTTGGTATGTACCTAACCAGGCATATCCAACAATTAGAATGTCTACAGAGGTTCCTCACGAAAAGAGTACAAGGCATAAGTAAAATGTCCTATGCAGACTGCCTCAAGGCACTATCCCTGTATTCTGTCTCCTACAGGCTTTTGAGGGGAGATCTATACTTGGCATACAGTGCATTGTCAGACCCCACTCTGATGTACCTCCTGCATATCTACAAAACAAACGGCACCAGAATTACCTGTTCTAAAGACTTAAACCTTGCCTGTGATATAAATAGGACTTGCTGGAGAGATAGGTATGTATCCCAGAGACTGCTGTGTCTATGGAACAGGCTCCCCATCCATGTGAAGCAGAGTTCCTCCCTAACCCAATTCAAGTACAACTTGGACAATTGGATGGGAAACTCGAAATTCATCCCTGGTTTGGCATCTATGTCTCTAATGGACACAGGTAACCTGTAAATGGTTCATCTCCCAGGCCCATGCCTACACTTATCAAGGGTATCAGAACTTGTCAGAGATTTGGGATGCATGTCTAGGCTTAAAAAGCCCTTGTGGTTGTTAGCCTAGTGAACACCTATGAACCTATGAAACTCCATACTGTTTTTCGCCGTATTTTTCTTGTGTTCTTTCTTTATAAGTTCTAAGAATCTCGTGTTCCCAGCATATTAAATCTGAACTGAAAAGATATCCAAAACCAATAAACAGAAGGTCTGCAGGAACACACATACACACACACACACAGACATATACACATAGAGACATACACTCAGAATCACCAGTCCTGGCTAAGTATCACAAAGTTTAATCAACAAATTTAGCGTTTTTGTTCCATCAATGTAAGGAACTTTTTCAAAATTAAAAGTTATGTCATCTGCTCTGTTTTAAAAACACTTCCTGTGCATACATAATTAGTCATTTATACAAGATCCTTAGTTAAATAAAAAAAATGAAATCCATATATTAAAAATACTTAAAGCAGTCATTTTAATAAATATGAATTATAACACTTGAAATATGAAGGGATTTAAAAGTTTTGCTAAATTAGTTTGTGAATGAGACATACATATAACATTGTGTTGAATATGTATGGATGAACTCAAAAATATTTTCTCCCAATACATTAGAAATGTTAAAGGGTTTAAAATGTTTAATATTTATTTAAATTAAGTGCAACTATCTTTAGAAAGAAAAGGCTGTGCGACTGTTTTATATGGGGGGGGGGGGGGGTAGACTGTCCAGCTAAATGCAGGTAGTATGTCCCAAGAAGTGTTAACTGCAACAGTGAAACTACTCAAACATCTGCAATTATGATAAGTTCTTAACACAAATGTACTATCTGACACATACATTTGTACATTTGTAGTGTTGAACTGATTAGCCTTATTATTGCTAAAGTTTGTTTTTCAACACCAAAGGACATAGCATTGTTATGTTATCTTTATCTTTTCTAGTTATTTGTATAAATAACAGTTTCAGCAATAAATCATCCAGAAATAGTATGTCGTTGTTCAGGATATCTAGTTGTGTTCTTATTTTTACTATTAAATGCATGTATGTCTCTTGATCACTCAGTAGGTATTGTTTTTCTATTTTGCAGATTCTTCTTTGGGTTTTTGGCAGTTCTTTTCCATTTTCTGTTGGTAGTCAGTAGATAATTCATGGTGTTTAGTGTGTCATTTCTCTTGCTTGAGCCATGTCATACATCTATATTATATAATTATTTTTCCCATTTCACTTTTATTATGAGTTTTCAGGTCTTTAACATCAGCACACGGAAAAGAAGTAGTAGTAATTTTGGTTTACTGTGATTTGTTTCCATCACAGTTTTTTTAACCGCAGTTCATTTGTTTTATTATGCATTGTATCAGTTTCTTGCCATTATAATGTTTGACTGGCAAGAGCTACATAAAGCTAATATAACTATAATTTGTTTCAATCTAAGGAAGATTTGACAACAGTAAACTATTTTTAGTTTGTTTGTTTTGTTGCTTAGAATTAGGAACATCAAATCAGTGGTAATGCTTGTGAATAAATCACAAGTAGTGTGCTTGGCTGTCTGACACAGAGAGATGGAACCCTTAGTGATACATGGAGAAATAGGTTCTGTTAGTGACCACAACACTGGAAAAGCCAGAAGGTAGGTGGAGGCCATGACTAGCTCACCTGTCCAAGGAGTGGGGAGGGTTACAACACTTGGGAGCACACAGACGGTGCAATTCCCGTAGACTGGGTAAATTACTGCTAATGCTTCCTAGGTTGGAAGTATGGCTGCTTTGAAGAAATACCCCTTGTAGAAGTGAGGAGACAGCATCAGCAGTCAGCCCTCTGTATGTCCCTCTCCAGCACTCTGCAGAGTGCATATAGGGCATAGAGAGTAAGTCCAAAAAACTGGATCACCACTGATGCTGCCTAACTAATGGTCTCCCCCCATACCTCTCAACCTCTTATAGCAAGAAATCTGGACAAAGCCATAAATAAAAGTAGGACAAACGCTCAAAAATAGGGACAGTTTTTAAATATTGCTCTTACAAACTTAGAAAGTTGACAGAATAACAGGCTTTGCATTGGCATGAATTTTCTGAAGGATAGGAAATCTGAAACTCAAATGTCTGTCATTATTTTCTAACCTCATTCTTTAATAATTTCCCAGTAATTTGCCAGAAAAAACCCAATTTTATGAAAAAGGACCAAAAATATGAGGACAAAATATGTACAGTTGAAAGGTATGTCTCTCCCAGTTGATACTCGCCCTGGTGATGGGAAATGAATGGGTCCATTGGTTGGGAGGAGATCTGATGATTGGCAAGTAGTGGGGGCAAAAAACAAGAGAGATTCACATGTAGTGGTAAAAATAGGAATTACGGTTTTATTTATCAATGTATCATTAGTATTTTCAAATTGCAGATGATAATGTATTATGCTTGTTTGCATGTAGTGAGGGCTTGTGAATTATCTGTTCCTAACAATATGTTTATAACCTGGCTGTATAAATCTTTAATATGTTTGTATTTATTGCATTCAGAGCAAATGAAAATGTTAAAATTTTCAAACATTATCTTACACTATCTGATCTTAAAAAGTAGAATTTCTTGTTTATGGTTCAAAATAGAACCATCTAGATCATATTAGAAAAAGTACAATCTTTATATGAGCATACAGGTAGCAAAAATAACCACAACCTGTAGTTTATACTGCCACCATTATAAAGCCAAGAAAGTATCACAAAACAGTGAACAAATAAAATGTTAACACCTGGTCACAGAGTTCATCTAAGAAGTGTAATTAAGAGCTCACAGATTACTCCATTCAAGAAGAACTCACCTAAACAATCTAAAGAAGGAAACCTTCATTGTAAGTAAAACTTGCCATCAAAGCAGGTTACAGTAATAAGGGTTTCTTCAATCGCATGCAAAACAAACAAAAGGGATGTACAAGAATATAACAGCAACAAATGTAGCTAACACACTAACATATAGAGTTGGAGAAAATTTGGGGTCACAGAGGAGAACTCCATTCGCTGTTTCTCCCATGAACATGATTCCACTTGAAATTGCATCTGAAATGGTCACTTGTTCACTCAGTAAAATCATAAACACTGGTTTCATGGGACCAGATGAAGTACAAGTAAGCCTAATTTGTCCCATCAAAAATAATGGCAGCCAGATAGGCAATATGTCTAGCTGTTTACTTATTTATGTATGTTTGTTTACTTATGTAGTGTTCTGATCTATGTGGCCCAATGTTAAAGTACTGACAATATTGCAAAACCATTTTGTTGAAAGCTACCTTCATCAAATCTAGAATATGTACCCTTCTCCACAGTTGTGCACTTGTAGAATTAGTATATATATATATATATATATAAGTCATGGAGGTGTGGGGGACTCCCTCATAGTGGATTATGCAGGGGAGACTGCCCCCTGCCCACCCCCATAAAAAGCTTGCCTAGGTGTTCACTTCAAGTTTGCTATGGGGAAACCCTCAGTCAGTCATCATGACCCCCAAATGGCTTAGTATATCCCTTTATGCACATCTTTAATAGAGCATTAAAACTAGCTGCATTCCTTGATATCTGTAAACAGACTACTGTGGTTCCAATTCAAAAGAGAGGCACTTCCAATTGCAATAATTACAGTCAGATGAACGTGATATACATATTGTGCAAGGTGATGTAGGGAATCATCATGGAATTTGCTCAGATAAACAAGGGAAGCCTCCTTCTCCAAGAACTAAAAACCTATGTGTTTTTGTCAAGTAGTTCTTGCATGTTTAAACTCATACTTTTTTGAGTGTGATACCACTTGCTTGGATGAAGGTTTTTCTGTCTATGCATATTACTGTTCAACACTGTACTGCATGATAAAATCATAAATAAACTCAGAGACCTGAAGGAAAATGAAGTTGTAATAACTAGGGTCCATGACAGACTACATGGACATATACAAAATGTGAGGATAGGAAGAATCTTAGGGTAATAGGGAAGTACTAAGCTAGCTGTCCTTGTGGGCCATTTCAAGCCTAGCCAATTTCTCTTTTTGTGCTTGAATTAACCTATCCCATTTAGTTAGAGATTGGCCTTACCTACCCCATGGTAAATAATTATATAGCCCAATAATTATAATCATACTAATTATTTATCAGTCAGCAGTGGTGTCCCTTAAGGTTCCGTCCTAGAGCTACTTCTTTTTGGCATCTTTTGTTAGATGTCAGAACTGACTCCATTGTCTAACTTATGAAGTATGCAGATGAGTGCAAGCTTGATGGCATTATTCTTTAACTCTGGTGACATTACATCCCTTCAGCAGCACTTAACAATAGACGTGAGTGGTTTAGTAGGAATAACTTTGCATTCAGTGTCAAAAATGGAGCCTTCTGGCATTTGACTCTCCACTACCATCACCACCAGCTTTATACACTATTGATAGGCAACATCTTAAAGTCAACAAAATAGTAAAAAAAAAACTTGGGAGTCCTTGTAGATGCTAACCTTTTATTTAATACCATTGTAACCCCTGCTGCCCATAAAGCATAGGGAGTTGCTCACAGTATGCTGTTTTTGACAGCTATACGTGAGTTGTAAATGTTGTTTTTCTTTCGGCTTTTCCCAGTTAGGGGTCACTACAGCGGAACTCCGGTCCGCTAATGATTGGCAGTCGATTTTTATGGTGCTGAGGTGCCAGCCCGACGCCCAACCTTCAACTAAGTCATGCCCATTCACGCATGTCTTTTGAACGCCACACGACCGCGGGGAGGACATGCAGACTCCACACAGAAGGCACTCCAGCCGAGAATCGAACAGGAGAACCTCTTGCTGTGAGGCAACAACGCTACCTGAGATGTAAATATGAGGCTTTATACAGCTATTATCATACCAGTTATAGAGTACTTTATCTTGACCTGTAACCTATTCATACATCATCTGCAGTTGAATAAGGTAGAAGGAATTATCACAAAGAAAATCAAACAGATTCAAGACTTGTTTCATAGCGAAAGACCACAGCAACTTTCTTTCATCTCTGTAGCTTTTTAACTTCTCAAAGGAGGCCTATGCCTGAAATACAGAACATTAAAAGACCTTTTACTATTCGAAATTCTTAGCTTAGAATACCCCTCAGTGGCTTGCACACAAGAGGACACTGAGCCTGCATAAAAATTAATATCAGCTATACCATGGAACATGACAATTTCATAACTCTAAGATTCCCTTGCTTGTGGCATAAACACTCTATCCTTTTTCACCCAATCTGGCTCCTCCAGTAATGGAACCACTAATCAAATTACGGTCACCTAGGTCATGGGCAGTGTTTCATCAATCTATGCCACAGAGCAAGGGCATTGCTGATTTACAGTTAAATTGATACACCACTGTAACAACACATTTCTTTGCGCACAAATATATATGATTTTAAAATTAACACGGTTATGAAAATCACATTGAACAGACTTTTCTAAATATTTAAATAAAGTAACAGTATCAGGTATAGCTTCAAAAGAAACAGGTCTAAAGCAGGCAGGTAAATAATTAATCAAGGCCTACCTAATATAAAATAAATATCAAAGAATAAGTTAATATTGCAGATATGTTACATTACTTCACACATTTCACATTATTTTGCAACTGTAAGATTTTAATAAACACTGTATAAGCATTGCCTCTGAGTAGTAATTTTTATAGGTTGTTTTAGTCAACCAGATAGCAAATTTGTGTACTGAATCCAGAGTCACCAATGAAATATGTAATATTATCATAAAGAAGAGAGTTTAACACTATACCAGATAGATAAAATCAGCTAAAATTCCATATGAAAAAGAGCAGCTGAACACCAGATGTGCTAGCCAGCTTGGTAACCGACTTTATGAATGCCTTACCCCTTCTTGTAGATCTTAGTTAAGTCATTTCAACAGTACCACAAATAATGGCTGTCACAGTCTCCAGGTCTTGAAAATATCATCACTCGTGAGCTCTACACATGTGAAGAATGCCTTAATGAAGTGGGTTTTAGCACCTTATAACATAAAGAAAGTGTATGTTTAGCTAAAAATGGATGTCAGATCATGTGCACTTACAACCCATAAACCTGTAGAAATTGAAAATTTCAAGAATCAAAATATGGCTTCAATCTGAACTTGTATGAAGTTGCCCATACAGACCTTTGGATAAAAGAAATTGCATAGTGGTAGAGAGAGAGAGAGTTTGAACTTACCAAGTAGGCCAGAGGAACAAGACAGTGTATTCAGTCATTTATTTCATCTTTGTAAGGAGTGAATTCCTTTGTTTTAATACAGGCAGCAGTACTGTTTAAGTTCAGTACATAGCAAAATTGCATTTTATTATATTTTATTTAAGCTTTCTAAGAGTGACCATTTTCCTTTAAAATAATAACTTATAGTATTGACTTCGCCAGCCATTGTATCATCTAATTCTGTGTGCCTATTGTCTTTACACCTTTGGATGGTCCCTTAGTTTTTATTATCTCTAGTTTACACAAAAGAAATATATTGTGCAGCTGAAATAACATGCATAAGTATGCTGTATTGAACTGGTTGGCATCACAGATGCTATGCAAGAAGATAGTAACAGCAGATCATTTTAAATAGTTTTGTGCATTTAGTTCTGGGCACGTTCTAGAGAGCAATATATAAAATCAACATTATGCAAAGATGTTTTGTGCAAATGATCTTTATAACCTATGTTGTAATTTGCACTTCTGTATGTTGTTTACACTTCATTTTATTTTCTTTGAAGTTTGTCATCTTAAGTGTTCTGACCATGGACGCTGTGATCCCATCACCAAACGCTGCCTTTGCTATCCATTTTGGATGGAGAACCTGATTCAGCTTTACTTTTATGATGCTGAAAGTAACTGTGGTGAGTACTGATAATATATTCAATTTTGTGTTGCTTTGTTTTAGTGTAAGACATCTGGTTTATCAAAACATAAACCGAATAAACTTACTTTACAGCAGGTCATCAACATCAGTTTTAAGTTCTACTGCTGATACAAATGAGGGAGCAAGGGTAGAATTACAACAGTAATACTGGCCTGTACTGTCCCAGTGGCTTGATCTGGGCTACAGAACAATCCTGGATTGTCAAGGGCATGGAAAAGGTGTGAAAGAGACTTAAGCATTCAAGGGTGTAATGGAGGGAGAGAGAAAGAGAGAGACGTATGCTTCACATAGTGTGCTGTTGCCTTTGACAACAGTATCTTATGGTATCTTATGAGCTGTTGGGTGCTGTAGGGTTTTATATAGTATTACAGAAAATATCAGCCACTTGCTTTATGTGGTGTCTCAGTTCTGCTGATGTTTGTGCAACATGAGCATTTAGAGTTGCAGAAAGTGGGTATCATTAGGGGATAAATCCCTTTGGTCCACTGTTTTTATATCTAGGCAGTAGTGCCACCCCTCCCACTTAAAACAGAACAAACTGTAGTGCACTAGTATAGCACGCTACTCCCCTTTATCCATAGCTGCTACTATATAGACTTTCCACAACTGCCTGGTAATTATTGGATATTTTCACTTACTACTTTCACCCTATTTCATTCTAGTAGGTACTGACATTTGATTGTATTACACGTTTAAGTCATTATCTAAGCAGAAAGCCTTCTCTATTTCACTTTTGTAATTTTGTAGATGATTATGTTTTTAACTGCTTACTGCTACTGTGATGCCTAATTCTTTTAGTGTCATTGTACAATATACATCCTAAACTGTATTTGTTTTTATGTAAATGTTCCAAACATTTTTTGGAAATCGGAGAATAATTGCCAGGTTAAAGATTAAGTGGAACATCATTGATTTAGAAAGTATGCTGATTATGCCTGCAAGAACCTGAGAGTTCAATTAGACTTTCTTTTTGCTTTCTCAGGACTTATCAGAAAATCAATAATTAAAGTCTACACAGCACTGTCTACTTGTTACAGACACTGCAGTCTGTTAATAAAAGAGGCTTGAGAATAACTGGCCAGTGGATTATTAACTCCCACCCTGAAATATGCCTGCCCAGTCATATCAGTGGTTTCATCAAGAGTTTTAAGGGTACTTCGGATAGCCCAGAATATATTTTGTCATTTATTTACAGCAGCTCAGTGAAGCCAACATCACTGTACCACCATGGCTGATGCAGCATGGCTCTTAGGCTCTTAGTGTAATTTCAAGTGAAAATATTACATTAAACCTTGATTTACAAAATAATTCCTCTTGATCAGGGCATACCTTTACGAGGGCATGTAAAACTAAAGTTATCAGTTGGAACACTTAGATCTAGTGTTCCTGCTGTAGACAGTCATACTATGCAGCATCATGTACTGTTGTATGATTCCAAGGCATCTCTGTTCTTGGACTGCAGATCTGGAAGTGTGTCTGTACAAAATAATATCCTTCTCCACTATGTCTGCATTCACAATTGGATTCAGAAAGTTGCTGCCAGAAGTCTCACAGTATTTCTTGGAAGGAATTGTCTTCTCTAGTTATTTATTTTTGCAAAAGTTGAAAAAAAAGCAAATAAAAAGTAGCTCATTTGGTATGTATCTGTCATGAAAAGTGGAGAAATACATGCGATATGAACAAAAAAGGTGGAAATTCTGCAGCTGTTAGCATACGGCATGGTTGTGAATATGTTCAATGAGTATGAAGATGAGAAAATCTTAGATGCAACTCCCTTTGGTGCAACACTAGAGTTTTCACTGAATATAATTTTGTTGGAGCTGCAAAAGCTAATGACTACATTGAGTGGTTTTCTGCAGAAAATGAATCATGAAGGATAAACTGTTGCGAGGCTTTGTTTGCAGGCTAGCACCATTTTGTTCTTGGTTTAATTTCTCTTTGTGTTTGGGGTTTCTAACACCATGATGGAATTTTTAAGTCTGGGTATGATTAGGGGTCATAAAATTAGTATTGTTAAAGTCTTTGATGTTAAGCAAAAGTAGTAGTAGCACCTACAATATGCTCAAAATTGCTTCCTTCTGCAGTTCATATGGGGTTACATGTATTGGTAATATATTTAAGTACACTTGTAAATTATTTTGTATTAGTCTTGTTGCTACTACTGCTGCTGCAACTGTTTGAGTATATTTCTTCCACATTGCTCGTATTTCTGCTTGCAAATCCTGGTATTTTATGACTGTCTCTCTCTGTACATGTTACACACTGTAATCACTGGGTAGCAATTTCAATAATCAATGCTAATTGTCTTTTATCATTGGCTGCTATATCCATTTTTCTTGCATCTATTTTTGAACTGTTGGTAATGGGTGATCCCACATGATATAAACGTCATCATTCTGTGTAATACTTTTTGGTTCATGTTTCCAATACTTCTCAGCTACTTCTGTATTGTAGTGTTTGCTTAATCCCCAGTGCAACAGTCTTGTCACATTATTGTGCCTTTCAGTATATAGACCCTCTGACATGAATGTATCACATCCAGCAATGACATGTGCAATTGTTCCCAGTTCTGTTTTAAGATCCTGCATTTGTCTTTACTCACACTTCCCAGTTCTGTTTTAAGATCCTGCATTTGTCTTTACTCACACTTTTTCAATGGATTTTGTAAACCAACCTTGAACATAGTCCACTGCCATGGGCTGCCATTATTAGCTTTTTAATCTGATGATGTCTCTTTCATTCCTCCTCATGAATGGGTTATGAATCCGTCCTTGGATCCGACTCGACCACATTTCTTAAGACTAGGTTCCAAATCTCGAGTACCTCCCACTACCCACAATGCCCTACACTCTAACCAACCTCCTCAGATCTTGTTAGCTGCCAGTGGAATCAGATATGGTTGCCTGACTCTCGAGCGTTTTCTGTAGTTTCTTGGATATCTTCTTCACAAATAATTTTATTTATTTATTTATTTATTTTACATTTGTTGACTGGGCTAGTCTAGCTGGATACATGTCCATTTTCAGTAGAGGCCTGGGGAGAAAAGCTCCAAGAAATCATACATAGTTAAAACAGAAGTTATTACAGATATTATAAAACAGCAAGTATTACAAAAGCCAATTATAATAAACATTTTTTTTTCCCCCCCCCCCCCCCCACAGGTACATACAAATTGCAAAACACTTAGTGATTTCATGATCAGGTGCAAGATACATATATGTTGTATAATAGTATTTTAAAGAATACGTAAATGGAAGAAAAGAAAGGATGTAGGGTGAGGTATAGAGGATAGGAAAATAATTAGTCTGGGTTAGTACAGGAGCATAGCCAGTGTTTATTGAGGTATAGTTTTAGGTTCTTTTTAAAAAGTGAGAGAGAAGACTGAGAAGTGATTTCTGAGCCTAGTTTATTCCATATTTTTCCAACAGAGTTCGAGAATAAGGATTCACCTGCTGAGTTGTTGGGTTTAGTAGTATTGATCAGTAGTTTGTTTGAGGAGCGTAGATTTTTGAGATTATTATAAGGTGTAATTAGGGTAGAGAGTATTGGGGTGTTGCTAGGTTGATACAGGGTCTTATGGATTATTGTAAGCTGGTGAAGTTGGAGCTGGTTAAGTAGTTCTAGTCAGTTTAGATGTCGTAGATTTAGACAGTGATGGGTTCTAAAAGGAGAGCCTGTTGCAAATCTAGCAATATTGTTATAGGATGTTGCTAGTTTATTGAGGATGTTTTTAGAGAGATTAGTGTATATAGGAGGAGCATAGAGGAGAGTGGAGATTAGGTGAGTTCTGGCTATAGTGGTCCTAGCTTCTGGTGTAAGATAGGGTTTAATTCTGTAAAGGGATACTAGTTTTTTGTTAATTAATTTTATTGTGGTGTTTATATGAGTGTCAAAGTTAAGATTGTTGTCTATTGTTATTCCTAGCAGTTTAGTGGTTGGTTCAGGAGTGATAAGAGTACCGTTGTTAGAAGTGAGATTGAAATGGAAAGAGGTGGACTTTCGGGTTGGTGTAAAGAGTAGTAGTTTAGTTTTCTTGTGGTTTAAGAGGAGGCAGCAGTGTGAGAACCATTGTTCTACAGTGTTGAAAGCTCTTTGAGTAAGATTATGAAGTTCAGTTTGAGAGGAGGCTGAGCAGATTATGGTAGAGTCATCTGCATATTGAATACAGGTGGAGTAAGGAATAGCAGAACTCAGGTCATTAATATAAATGGAAAATAGGAGTGGGCCTAGTACTTGAGCCCTGTGGGACCCCAAGGGAGATAGAGAGGTGATTCGATAGTTTATTTTGCCAGAGTACAGCCTGCTAGCGGTTTTCAAGGTAGGATCTGAACCAGCTCATAGATAGAGGATCGAGTGAAAGAGAGTTCAGTGTATGGAGGAGTAGTTGGTGATGAACCATGTCAAAAGCTTTAGATAAGTCAATGAAAACTGCAGATGAGAGAAGATTTTTGTTGCGGTTATTGTTAATGCAGTTAGTGAATGACAGCAGAGCAGTGGTAGTACTGTGGGAAGGTCTGAAACCATGTTGACAGTTGGCAAGTAGGTTGTTCTGGAGAAGGTGGTTAAGAAGTTGTTTATGGATACACTTTTCCATAATTTTTGCAATAGGGGATAGTAAAGCTATAGGGCGAAATTTAGAGAAGTCATTGGAGTTCCCCCCTTTGTGTAGTGGGATGATATGAGAAATTTTCCAGATAGATGGGACAGTTACTTCACTTATAGATCTATTTGTCAGAATGGAGATGGGATAGGCAATGGCTTTAGCTCCTTTTTGCAAGAATTCTGCAGGCAGTTTATCGGCTGCGGGAGTATTAGGTTTTAACTTTTGGAGAAGGGAGGAAATGAAGGAAGTAGATACTGGTTGTAAGTGAAATAAAGGAGGTAGGTTTATAGAAGAGGTGGGCAGGTTAGAGGTATCAGGGGATAGGTGGCTAGCTAGAGTTTGGATGGCGTCTGTGAAGAAAGAGTTGAAGGCATTGGCTGTTTGTGTGGGATTGCCAGGGTTTGAGCCTTGTGGGTTGGGTAAGATTGATTGGCCTGGGAAAAGAAGATTGTTAATACTAGTCCAGAATTTTCTAGGATCCTTTTGAGTGGTTTGCTGTAAATGTAGATAAAAGTTCTTTCTGTCTAGTAGGATGGCTTTTTTTGTAATATTTCTATGTTCTCTAAAGGTTTGTCGGTCTGCTAGATTCTTAGTTGTACGCCATTTTGCCCAGGATTTGTTTCTAAGAAGGATTTTTGTTTAGTATTGTTGGTGAGCCAAGGCGGGCTTAGCTTTGGTTCTTATAGAGCGAGTTGGTGCATGGTGGTCAAGGATGGTTAAGAATGTTGAATTGAAGTATTCAACTGCTTCATTTAGAGGGAGAGATTTTAATGGTGACCAGTTACATTGTTTTAGTTCTGTTAGGAAAAGTTCTTGGTTAAATTGCTTTTTAGAACGTATTGTTCTGAAAGTGTTAGGGAATATTATGTTGGTTTTCTGTCTGATAATGTAAGTTAGAAAATGGTCACTTAGGTCGTCTGGAAGGGTTCCTGTTATGTAGGCTTGATGAGGGGTATTAGTAAGTATCCAATCCAGGGTACTTTCTTTGTTATGGAGTGTGTTAGTTCTGGTAGGGCAGTTTATATGTTGTGAGAATCCATATAGGTTGATATGGGTGGCAGGGGTTGTACTAGTACAGGAATTCCAATCAATATTAACGTCCCCAAGGACTATGGTTTCTTGAGGGAGATTAATAGAAAGCCAGTTAAGGATATACTCAAGTGTATTAATGTTATTTCCTGGGGGAAGATAAAGACAGGTGATATTTATGGCTTTGCATGTGTTGACCTGAAGTTTGGAGATAATTACTTCTGCTCTATTATCCAAAGGGAGGTTCAGTTTTATAGTGCTGACTTGTAGCTCTCCTTTATAAAGGATTGCTACCCCTCCTCCCTTTTTGGTAGTACGGTCAAGTCTGATTATATTATAACCAGGTGGGGTGATTTCATTGTCTTTAATGGTAGGTTTTAGCCATGTTTCTGATAAACATAGTATGTCAAATTGGTGAGTATGTAGGAGGGCATGAACTTGAGCAATTTTATTGCAAATACTACGTATATTAAGATGTGCTATAGAGAGTGAGTTGGGTTGTTGGGTAGGTGAAAGGGTCCTAGTTTTGTTATGGATACAGTTTGTAGTGGTAAGGGGAATGTTAGGGCCAGGGTTGGGATGAATGTCTCCATCCAGTAATGTCTGGGGAGGAGTAAAGTGTTTGGGCTGGAGTGGCTTAACATCATAATTAAGTAGTTTTCTAGTTTTTAAGTTGGTGAGCTTAATGTGTGCTAGTCTGTGATATTTCGCTAATAGGTAGCTAGGTTTAAAAATGAGGTTTAGGAAGTTTGGGGAGAAAGATAATGTTGGTGTTGATGTGTGTTTGTATGGTAAGGGAAGGTTAGAGTAGAGTGGTTGTTCATAGGAAGTAAGGAGATAGGTGGTGGCTAGTGGTGGAAGGAGTGAGACCCAGATTAATAGATGTAAATTGTGAGGGAAGATTGATATATACATTCTAAAGGTAGTGCGGTGAAAGAAAAATGGGAGGTTGGTATTAAAAGCAGTGAAGAGATAATAGTAAAGGTTGGGTAAATAAGCAGGGAAGGATGTGAGGTAGGTAGTAGAGGGTATGTTCAGAGAAAAAAGGGGGGTGGGAGAGTTAATGATTTTCCTGGTATGATAGGAGTAGGTAAAGAGGGGTGTGTCTTATAGAGGAACTAAATGTAGGAGCACTGGGGGTGGGTGGGAAATAAGTGTTCTTTTTCTTTATTTCCTTGATTTAAATTCCTCCCCTATCCTTTTTACAATGTGCATGGAGTTTTGTCTATCTCCCTTCCTTTATCTATGGTTTTCCCGCACTCTGGGTAGCATTTTCTTCCATTAGGCTCCCCTCTACTTCTCTTTCACTACAAAAAAAAATCTCTTTCCTTTTAGTGTTTTTCTGCCTGTCAGGTTTCTTCTGCGGTTTCCCTTTTTATGGTGTGTGAGTGTGTAAATTTGTTTCTTGGGTGATGGCTGACAAACTTTCTGGATTTAAACTGTGCTCGGAATGCGGACATAAGTTCCCACATTCTGATGCACATTCTTTATGTGTTTACTGCTTCGGTGCAGAGCATCTGCAGTCAGCCTGCTCTATTTGTGAAAGCTTTAATCCTAGAGCAATAGCCAACCGCAGAAACAAGTTAATTTTGGAGGGCCTTTTACCTGCTTGCTCTCTAGGGGCTCAGACCCCCTCTAAGAGCCATGTGGGAGCCACCGACTCCAAGAAGCGTCCTCTCAAGTTTTCAAGGGTGTCTTTGGAGCCACCTGCAAAGGTTGGGAGGCTCTGAATCTGACTTCCTGTGATCATGGGCCTACTTTGGTACTAGCGGATCTGTAGCTCTCTTCAGATCTGTCTGGATCTGTGGTTTTCACCAGCTCACCTGATACTACCACCCCCTCTTCTTCGGATCCTAAGACTTCAGATCCTACAGCAAGGGGCCGTACACCGGTGCTGGGGTTTCAGTCAATTCTGCTCCCTGGTCTACAGCAGACTCCCTCTAGACACTCCAGACCCCCCCTCCATGGCTTCCTGCAGGTCTTCTAGCATTCTTTCAGAGGCCAATGTGGACAGGATAATCAGGAAGATCCTCAAGACTCAGCTCCAACTGGTGGTCTTCTCGGCTGCATCCCCTATGGATTCTGCAAGTCTCTCCCGTCAAGTCCAGACTTCTTCTCTGATCTATTCTTCGGCTTAGGAATCACAGGGTCATGGCTGATCGAGGGATCCAGGGTCAAGTATACGGAGGCTGCCTTCCTCCACTTCGACAGTTGCTTTGACCTCCTTGGTTCCGTTGTCATCAAGTCATAGCGAGTCTGGGATCTGAGAGATCTCCATCGGGTCTGGGGAGAAGGGATCGGCTCCTACGTTGTTGGAGCCATCTCTTCCTTTCGGTGTTTCGGCACTGTACAGTTCAGGTCTGTTTCTACCAGGGACCCAGTGCTCGAGGATTCTGGCCTTCTCTTCGTCTGTAGCCTCGGCTGCAGTGGAGTTGGGGACAGAGTCTCCAGGTCCTTTGACATTCCTAGTAGTAGAAATGGCTTTCTCTACCCACAGGGATCTGGTCCCTTTGAGCCATTATCCATACCGCTGACTTCCTTTGGATCAGACACTTCAGCCTGTCATTCCTGTCCTGAGTCAGCCTGTCTGGACTGGTCTCCAGACACTTCCCCCTCGGAGTCAATCAGCGAGGATACAGACTTTGATGAAGAGGAGGGATCCCACAATTTATCACCGGAGGACATCTCCTTTGGAGATATTTTAGAGATTCTGCAGCAGAGATGTGCTTGGTCAGCCCAACCTCCCTCCTATGAGAAGTCCATATTTCTGGAGGCTTTCGGGATGGGCCCATATACATACTGGGTGGTTCTCCCAGGGGACGGGTTAGTGGATTTGGTGTCCAGCCAGGCCTGGAAGGAGCCGGACTCAGTCGGGCCAATTCCTAAGCACACTGATAAATTTTTGTCTCCCCCCAAAGACAAACCTTATTGGAGTAGAGGTATTACAGTGGATGCCATGGTTGTGGCAGCAGCCACCAGAAATGAGCTAGCAGTGCACAGCTCCACTGTCCATCCACCGAACAGGGAGTCCAGAGTGATGGACAGGTTTAGGAAGTGGGTTTACACCTTGGCCACCTTCTCACTGAGGGCATTGAACTACCTGGCACATTTTACCCACTTGCAGAGGGATCTGGTGAAAGAGATTTCATACTCTCTGGCAGAGACCATGTCACCAGAGGACTTCAGGAAAGTCTCCTCCCAAATGGCTACTCTTTCATCCTTGTCCAGCTCATTCATGAGGCTAATTTCTCATTCCATGGAAGGCACCTCTCGGGCAGCTGGCTCAGACATTGCTATTTGGAGACATGCCTGGATGAGGCTTTGTGATTTTGCAGAGCCCTTTAAGGCATTCTTTGTTAACACCCCCTTCAATGGATACTGACTCTTCAGTCCATTGGTCAAAGAGATCCAAACCAGCAGAGAACAAGAGGGGAAGACTCCATAGTGCACCTTTGCTAGAAATCAGTGCAGTGGAAGGAAAACTTGGTTCCATAAATTCCAGGGGTCTTCTCAAGATCAACATGGGGACTCTTCCTCTAGGGGCAGAGGAGGAAGTTTCAATGGGAGATGCTGCCCCAGAGGCAGAGAGTTTCCACAGAATCAGGCCTTCAGGGACCCTTTCTCTGATAGGCCCTTTCAGAGCTGCTGAAGCACTGCCTGACTGCTCATGTCTGGAGGCAGTCAGGGGTCAGTTCTGTTTACACCCTACCACCTGGACCGATATAACACAGAACACGTAGGTGCTAGAGATTATATCCAGAGGCAACACTATCCACTTTCAAAGTTCTTCTCCGGAGAGGTCAAAGGGGCTCCCTGATGTTCCACCCAGTCAGAGGGAGTTTGCAGCAACAGAAATTGTAAGCCTAATGCAAAAAAGAGTCATCCAAGAGCAGATCCATTCTGACCCCTTATGACTGGTCCCTCAATCAGTCAGTAGCAGACTTTTGATCTTCAGCCATTGGGGACAACCTTGCTGCAACCTATTTGGATCTCCCCAGAAAAACAAATGCAGAACTACTTCACTCTGATCCCCCCTCTGGGGGAGTCCACAAGGGATGCACTGGTTCACGATTGGCCCCACAGTCTACTCTGTGCTTATCCACCACTGCCTTTGATTACAACGTTTGTCCAGAAACCAAAGCATCTGAAGTCCTCTGTAATCCTCACTGCCCCCTTCTGGCTTCATCAGATTTGGTTCCCCTTCCTCTGGTCTCACCTGAAGTATCCTCTATAGATTCTGGAACCCAAACAGGATCTCCTTTCTCACCCCATAGACGGTTATCACCCCAATCTGATGTCTCTCAAATTGAACGCTTGGTTTCTCCACTTCCAGTGATCATTTGAAGGTCCAGACTTGCTTCCCCAGCTTGAGACATTATTTTACCCTCTCAAAAAGTAGCTACTAAGGACGTTTATGGTAGCAGATAGAAGATGTTTGTATTCTGGGCTTCCAAAGAAAACATTGATCCTTTTTTGACACCTATTTCTGATTTTTCTGCATTTCCTTGCATCTCTTTTCAAAGGAGGAGCTAGTTTCTCCACCATCAAACTCCAGTTAGCGTCTATCTCTAACTTTCATTCTGGCAATGTTCTCAGTTGCCCTTCAGCTTCCAAACTATGCAAGGCCTTCTTGAAAGGGGTCT
The DNA here is from genome assembly GCF_019279795.1 of Protopterus annectens. NCBI lineage: Eukaryota > Metazoa > Chordata > Ceratodontiformes > Protopteridae > Protopterus > Protopterus annectens. The sequence goes on along the minus strand of NC_056731.1, from coordinate 1,713,597,571 downwards.
TTCTCCTCAGGCCTCTGGTAAAGGATCCCTCTCCACCATGAGATCTTACTGTGGTTTTCCAGAGCTGAACTCAAAAAAATCAGTAGGTGACTGTGACCTAAAGTCACTTTTATGGAAAACAGTTCTGCTCATTGCCATCACCTCAGCTAAGAGAATATTGGAAATTCAAGCCTTATCCTCTAAGCCGCCTTACATAATTTTCCACAAGGATAGTCTCCCTTCATACAAACCCTTCTTTTATGCCCAAGGTAGCTGCAGAGGCCAATCTTAACCAGGGTGTCCAACGACCAGTCTTTTTCACTAATTTCTCTAATGATGGAGAACGATTGTTGCATTCATTAGATGCTCACAGACAGTTAATTTTTTTACTTGCACAAGACTAAGCCCTTTCTAAAGTCAGATCACTTATATGTTTCCTTCTCTGCTAGCCATCTAGGTCAGGCAATTTCAAAGGTTACTCTCGCCAAGTGGATTACAGACTGTATATCCTTCATTTATGACAAAAATGGGTTGCAACTACCTCATCCTCCTAAGGCCCACTCCACCAGGTCCATGTCCACCTCACCTGCCTTTTCTTCCAGTGCCTTGTTAGATGATATCTGTGCTACAGCAACGTGGTCTAAGGCTCACACATTTGTATCACATTATAAATTGGATCTTGCTTCCCAGAGAAGGGTTTCATTTGGTTCGCCTATGCTCTGGCATATCCTCCCTTGTGACCACCCAGGAGTTGTATAGCTGGGAACTCTATCCATTCGTGAGAAGGAATGAAAGAGACCACATGAGATTTATTTATGTACTTACCATAACTTGGTATCTCTGTTGCCTTCTTTCATTCCTCCTCACCTTCCCACAAAGTCATCCGCCTTTCTGGCACTCTAGAAGACCTGGAGAGAATTATTTTTTGGCAGCTCTGGTTCCTGGGTTTATTGAGCCTTTGGTTATGGAGATGCATATACATGTCTCTCTCTCTCTCTCTCTATATATATATATATATATATATATATATATATGTGTGTGTGTGTGTGTGTGTGTATATGTGTACATATATATATATATGTGTGTGTGTGTGTGTGTGTGTGTGTGTGTGTCTGTGTGTGTGTGTGTGTGTGTGTGTGTGTGTGTGTGTGTGTGTGTGTGTGTATATATATATATATATATATATATATATATATATATATATATACTGTATATTTTAAAATTCCTTCAATCTTTTGCTATCTGTTGTCTATGGGCAGTAAACTCCATTTGAGGAGGTTGGTTAGAGTGCAGGGCATTTTGAGTAGTGGGAGGAGCTCGAGACTTGGACCCTAGTCTGAAGAAATATGGCCGAGTTGGATCCGAGGATGGATCCATAACCCATTTTTGAGGAATAATGAAAGAAGACAACACAGATACCAAGTTATGGTAAGTACATAAGTAATAATTATTTGATTTCAAGTTCACCATTACCTTACCATTACCTTAACCATTTCTCCGTCAGATCTTGGTTAACATGAAGTTATTTCCGAATATTTCTCTACTTGCCACTGTATGTGCAGACTTTCCATGTTTTCCTTCTCATCTTCTTTTTCCTTATATTGTCTCTCTCTTTTTTTTTTGCACGTCTCAGTGGCTCATAGGTTCGTTGGAGAATACTAGACTAGTGGCTCAAGAAACCTTACAAGCCTAGCCAGTTTTACCCTGATTTTACCCAATTTCTGTCCTTAGGGGAAAGATAAAAATGATCAGCAACTGGGGTTTTGACACTTTTTATAGTCTGCCTCTGTCCATTAGGGAAACAGGCACCTCAGGGGTGAGTTTGTGATTTGCCATCCGATTTGCTATCTGGTGGTCCAGACTGCACTTGAAGATGGTCAGGGAAGGGCTTTGCTTCACATGAATAGAAAATCTGTTCCAGAGAATGAGAAATCTCTGGGACACGTACCTGTCTCTTCGGCATGATCTATTCATGTCAGAGATCAGGTTTAGATCTTTGGAGAGGGTAACCTTCATTTAGTTAGTTTTGCAAATATGCAACATTTCTATCAGGGTTGGGTTAAAGACTGCCTTGTAGGTCAGGCAGAGATCATCCTTCAGTAATCAGTAGGAAACTGAATACAGCTATAGGGTTTTTAACCTGTCCGCATATGACATGTTGGTTATACCCTGTATTTTTTTGGTGAGAAACCTTTGGGGATGCTCCAACTGTTGCAGGTGCCTGGTAAGTTACATGCCAAAGGGGGCATTGTACTTGATTATTGGTCTGATGAGGGCCAAGTACATTGGTACTATGACATCCATGGCCTTGTATATAAGCTGAGCCACATAGAAGTATTTCCTCACCACTGCTGACACATGGTGGTTAAAGTTCAGATTACTATCTATCTGAATACCCAGATCTCTCACCACTGGGTCTGGTCCACTCTTGGGGGGGGGGGGGGGGTGCTATCAATGTTGCAGTTTGTAGGGGTATTTGATTTACCAAAAGGTATACTGCAGTTTTTCACATTTAGTTTGAGGATATGGCTGTGACATCAATCATTAGTCTGTGTCAGACCATTCTGTAAGATATCAACATTGTTTAGGAATTCAATAATTTCCCCCAACTTGCAGTCATTACTAGACTTGGTCATCCAAAGGCCATCTACATTTGCTTTGACATCCGAGAAGTATATCCTAAACAGGAGGGGGCTCAGCACTGAGGCCTGTGGTACTCCACTGGTGACTGGTCACTTACTGGGTGTGGATTCCCCCACTCTAACACATGTGTCTATCCGTGAGCCATTTGGCTATCCGTCTGGTGACATAGAGGTTTATGCGCAATTTTGTGAGTTTATCTGTAATACGTTAGTGGGGGTATTGTATCAGATGCCTTGGCCAGTGGTCAGGGCAAGCAGTATGCACTGTCGTACTCTCATCCTTGGCCTTGGTGACCTTTTCAAAGAAGTCCACCAGACTAAGTAGGCAGAACCTGCTCTTGATGAAGCCGAACAGGGTTGGGTCTAGAGTCTGGAGATTTTGTATGTCGTTGTTAATCAGGTCCATGATTGTCCCTTCGATAGCCTTGCATATGAGGCTAGTCAGACTTATAAGTCTCTAGTTTCTTGGGTCCATTGATGGTCCCTCCCCCTTTTGTAGTGGGATAACTGTTGCTGTCCTCCACTCTACTGTGACAAAACTTGTCTGGAGTCTGTGGTTAAATAAAGATATGAGGGGGTCTACTAGGTCATGTTTCAATCTATTTAATAGGCACCCTGGGATTCCATCAGGGTCCATTGATGCTGTGCTTTTAGCTTTAGAGATCACATTGACAATGTTAGGGGATGTATCATGGGGGGTGAGAGGAGGTGATGAGGAGGTGAAATGTGAGCTGAATTTATCCACCAGCATGTTTGCTATTTCTTCTTGCTGAGTATAGATAGCGCCATCTACTGACGACTCAGCATGTTGTTGAATATTTCCTTTTAAGATTTCGGACATAACTAAAAAATGCGTTGTGGTTATCCTTTGCTTGAGAGGCTGTTTTAGTGCTTGTTGAGACTAACTTCTTTGTTGTGCACCCTTCCACTTACTTCTAGACAGGAGTTTTTTATGTCTGTCGTATAGTCTGTTTATGCCAGGGGTCCATCAGGGTGACTTGTTTTTCTGGCTAGATCTGGGTTTATTCCGGTCAGGTATTGATGTTTCTATGCAGGTGTTTAAGTGGTTGTACAGGGTATTCATGTATGTTTCTGCACAGGGTTTTGTGTGTTTGAGGTTAGGGGAAGTTTTAAAATTACCTTTGCTATCACTTAATAGGAGGTAGTTTGTCTTGGAAAAATTCTTTAGGGTTTTAGGGTTTGATGGGGTTTTACCATTACATTTATTTCAAAAGAGACTGATTTATGATCTAATCTTACCATTGAGGACATTATGCTGGGGGGGGGGGGGATGCAGCACTCCATATGTTTGGAGTATAATGGCAAGAATATTTGCACTCCTAATAGGAGTGCAGACCAGCTGTTCCAAAGCATTTACATTTACAAAGTCCTGGAATCTTTGAGCCTACATGTTACTGGTCATGTATGTTTCCCAGCTTATGGAGGGGTAGATAAAGTCGCCCATGAGTAGTGAATTGGGCTTGATCGTAGGAGATTCTAGTAACTTTATGTATGCAGAGTGGTTTTCATGGTTTATAGCTGGGGACTTGTAGCTAGCAATGATATAGTGGGGGATTTTGCTTATGGTCAGCTGAACAAGGAGTAGCTCAAGTGAGTTATTCTGCCTGACGAATCTAGAGGTGTGATTTTTTTTATGCAAATAGAACCACCTCCTCCTTTAATTTTTTTTTCCTTTTCAGAGGATGGTCTGAATGTGTGATAGGCATTGTAGTCTTGCACTGCTGGGGTGCGTTCCACAGCCTTGAACCATGTCTCTGTAACTATACAGATGTCAGCATTCTCCAGGGTGAAGAGAGCTTCCACAGAGTGCAGTTTCTTGTTAAGATTCCCTGCATTGATCAATAGTACCTTCAGCATGGCGTTAGAAGAATTTGTTATGTTGGTAAGTCTATTGGTTTGGCACTACCTGAAAAAGCCACTATGGGGGTGGCTAATGTCTTGGCCAGTATTTGAAAGTCTAGCATTGACTGGTGCAGACCTTCTCTGACAAAGCAGCGTGGTCTATCGATCATGTCATCCCAGGCTGACAAATACTGGATCCCCTTGAATAACACCAGTAGCTAAGCCAGTTATTGAAGTCAATCATTTTCTGTTTGTATTGTGGTATCATTCTTGGTGAGGGTGAGAGCAGAATGCTGCTCAGTGTGAGGCTCATACCCGCCTGCGACATGCATTCAGAGGTTCATCATGTCTCCCTTCATATAGTCCAGAGTGGTACATCTTATCTTATTCACACTCATATGAACTATGACTGAGTCATAGTGGTACTTGTTGTTGAGTGACCTGAGTCCCTGCATGATCTGGTGAATCCTGGTCCCTGATAGGCAACTGACTGTAACACTCTCTTTATTCAACCTGGAATGCAGTTGCACAGTTGCAGATCTGTACAAGTAGTCAATTTAGAAATGTCCATACCCCCTTCAGAAAAGGTAATATATAAATTTGGTATACATTGTTTTTATATATTATTTCATAAGAATGAAACATTTTTCTTGTTTTCTTGTCCAATTGATTCAGTACTTTTTGGGGACAGTCAGCCACACCAAAGCTGTAAGTTAGGACAGGAAGACCAAATTGATTTATAGCTTGGACTTTATTTCTAGAAGTCAAGCCAGTTTTAATATTAGCTTTAGTCTTCTGAAATATTTCTTACTAAGCTTTATTCTCATTTGTTCATGTTTTATTGCCAACCCTTCATCTATTCTCAAATATTTTACACTCCCTCCTGCTTAAGTTCCTATATCACATTCCTGTCACAGGTTGATATTTTCTTGGTGTTCACCAGCTTTCTATTTTTTAAATGTTGCTTTTGCACATTTTTCAAGATCAAATGTCATTTTTGTGATCATCTGAGAAAGTTTGTGCCTTTAGCTATTCTTCTGACAAATTATACAGTCTTAAATCATCCACAAAAAGTAGATGAGATGTATATATTTTTTGCTGAGAATTAAAATATAAACATAATCTACATGTTAAATCAACAGCTTAATGAGTTACGGGCAAGACAAAACAGCAGTGACATTGAATCTCCCTGAAATATCGCCCTTTGAATGTTTATCCCTGGGATAATAACTTACCTTTTGTTGCAACTAAACTGCAAACGTGTTTCTCACTATTTCATAGTTACTGCACTGTAACTGATCTTTCAAAGTGTATGTTGTACATCTGTAAGATTCCATTATCCATGGAAAGAGAATGCTGACAAATCATTTTTTTAATATATCCATGCCATACTTAGATCCTTCCCCTTCTTACAACTCTCATATTATGGCTTTGTTTAGAAACATTTGTTCCATATGACTTTTATTACCTTTTTGTTCTTTTGCCATCACTGAAAAAAGTAACTATAAACTGTGTATCTATTCCAATATATAATTTGGAAAGCAAGTTATTGGTCTATAGTTTTTAGGATGGCTTGCAGATTCACTCTTAAGGAGTATTGTTGTTATTGTTAACTTGGTTGGTGTCTGTTCTGGATGTGCATATAAATAGTTCTTAATCAGTACTAGAACTTAGATACTGCATCTGGACCTGGAGTATTCCATTTAGGAGCTTTTCTTAATTTTGTCTCAGTTTCTCTGTTTCTTCACCCCATTTCATATCCTGTACATTAGTTCTCCCTACTCTTTATTTTAATTCTTCTATCTATTCAGCATCTATGTTATGTTTAACAGGGTCTTCTTAAATACTTCTCCAAAATGTACCTGTTTCTTCTTTTTTTTCTGGTATTTCTATTCCTTTTACTTTGTTTTCCAGTTCTGTATGAAACATGTTTGGGTCATCACTGAATGGCTTATTTTGTACTTTTCCTTTAAATTTATCTGTATTCTGCTTGTGGTGATATTTTTAGTTTATTATTGGAAATAGTGTATGATAAGTCCTGGTCTGTTTTGATATTGTATGTTGCTTTAACCACATCTATATTTTTTGATGATTTCTGCATGCTTGTTACTGTGAAGCTGCGTGCCATAATTGCTTTATAATGTTCGCTGTTTGATGCATCCATAGTAGGATTTTACCTGTTCACTTCCTTTCCTTTCCTTTGTTACTCTACATTTCTGCTGTAACACTTTATCCAGGGTCTATATTATATCATGATTCGAATTCACAACACATCGAACTACCAGAACAGCAATTTTGTTCCCAAAAAAAACAAAAAAAATAACAAAACACATTCAAACATTAAAGTGGGGGGCTTCGTCCCCTACACCCCCCGACGTGGGGGGCTTTGCCCCCCACACCCCCTACTTAAATATACCAACTCCAAGATTGCACTACAGTGCCGAAAATGGCAAAGTGATGGAAGCGGCCAAGCGACTTTTTTCCCAGGGAAAGAATTCACTTGTATGCCGCTTCGTCATTTTGCGTTTTCGACATCTGAAGTTCGATCAAGACGCATTCGACAAAATGCGTCTTCGGTCTTCTAATAGGAGCCATTTATCCATTATTAGTTTAGCTACAAAGTAACATAGCTAATTTATTTCTGTTGTATTACATGAATTTCTGTTAATATTATATTAATGTTATATGGATCAGGCACAGGTCACTGCTGTACTGCCCCTCCAGCAATACCCATCACCCCAGCAGATTCTACACAACTATATACAGAAACAATGGCAATCACACAGGTAACATTTAGTCATATACCCACCATGAGATCATAGGAGGTTACAAGGCTATTGATCCAGAGGTCATTTCAAACCTGGCTGTTTCATCCCAATGTAATACCAATGATACTCTAGTCAATACCCAGGATCGTATGTAGTAATGAGTGCCCATGTCCAGGAGGGTTGAGGGCACTATTTCCAGTAACAATTTTCCTTACCCCATCCACTCATACAGGTTCCTTTTGAACAGTGTCATAGAGGTGCTGTGCTTCACATGAATTGACAGCCAGTTCCAAAGATGCAGCAATTGCTAGGAGACTAATCTGTCTCTCAAGCATGTCCTATTCAAGTCGCAGGCCATATTTAGGTTCCCGGAAGGGGTGACTCTAGTCCCATTTGATTTATGGATATGCAGCAAATTCATTAGGTTTGGGTCTGAGATTGCTCTGTATGCTAGGCATAAATCTCACCTAAGAAGTTTATATGAGTGTAGTGACAGGGACTTTAGTATGTCTGTGTAAGGCACGTGCTGGATTCCCTTGATCTTCTTTGTTAGAAACCTCTGAGTCTCTCCAGTTGCTGCAGGTGCTTTGCATGGTACATGCCAAAAGGGGTGTTTTTCTCAATCATGGGCCTAATTACTGATGCATATAGAGGGGTTATAACCTCCTTGCTGTAGAGGCGATGCCTTTGCTAATCAAGTGCACTACGCAGAAAGCCTTCCTTATTACAGTAGGCACATGGTGGTCAAAGTTAAGGTCGCAGTCTACTTGTGGTCCCAGATCCCTTACCACTTTGTAGGTACATAGGGTATTGTTGTTAATTTGATTGTGTGAAGGGACATTGTTTTTACCAAAGGGAGTGTTTTTACCAAAGGGAGTGATGAAAGTGAGGAAAATCCCACGATGCAAAAAATTCCCTTACCAGCCTCAATAAGTAGCTGAGATCCCTCGTAAAATCCTCCAAAGCTAGTTACGAAAATAAAATTGCCAAAGATTCCAAAGACAGCCACAAGGCATTTGTAACTATGTCAAGAATCTAAATGCCAGTGCTCAGATCTCCTCTGAGCTGCAACAGAATGGCATTAAATGTACTGATCCCAAGGATATTGCCAATATCCTGGCAGATTGATTCATTGCCAACTTCACCCCCCTCTCACCCCCTAAACAGCCCATCTCAATACTGGAAGATTGTCACATTCCAGTAATAACAGCCACACAGGTAAAAAATGCACTCTCCAAAGCTAAGAATATACAGCATCCATAGGACCAGATGACATCCTGGGCTGTGTACTACATGAACTACAAAATGAACTGGCACCTCACCTAAGTGTCATGTTTAATCATACCATCGCCTCAGGCTTCGTGCCCACTGAGTGGCACACAGCTACAGTTATCCCACTCCACAAGGGGGGATCCACCTTGGATCCCGGGAACTACCGCCCCATCAGTCTGACGAACCTGATCTGCAAGGCCATGGAACGCATTATCATGGAACTTATAAACAAAGATATTGGCAACCTTCAAACACTGGACCCCACCCAGTTTGGGTTCGTGAAGGGCCGATCTTGTCTCCTGAACCTGATTGAATTCTTCGAATCAGTCTCCAGAGACGTGGATGAGGGTAAGGCAGTCCACACAGCCTGTCTGAACCTCGCCAAGGCCTTTGACACCATCCCCCACTCTGGAATCATAGACAAACTTACTAAGCTGGGCATTAATCCCTACATCACTCAGTGGGTTGCCAACTGGCTTACTGACAGAACCCACACTGTAAAAGTAGCTGACTCCAAATCCAGCTCCAGACAAGTGACAAGTGAAGTACCTCAGGGTTCAGTCCTGGGACCACTCTTGTTTGGCATCTACTTCTCTGAAGTACAGGCCAACACTAAGGGACTCTGGCTAACAAAGTTTGCAGATGACTACAAACTGGGAGCCATTATTGAATCCCCAAATGATGTGGATACTCTACAAAAGGGCCTTAAAGAAACAGATGCCTGGTGCCAGAGCCATGGGCTCAAACTCAATGCCACGAAATGTATAGTTATCCCCTTTGGGAAAAAAACATGTACCCGTGAATTACCACATAGGTAGCAGTACACTAAACACCGAAAATGAGATAAGAGACTTATGGACACAGGTGGACAGTGGTCTCACCTTCAATAACCACATCGTCACAACAGTCAGGAAATCCTTCTATGTGGCACACCTCATCACTAAGGGCTTTTCATCCAGAAAAAAGGAGGTCATTGTCCCACTGTACTCATTACTCATTAGACCCATTATAGAATACAACACCCCATTTGGTATGTGCCTCTCAAGACATCTGCAACAACTGGAAAGGCCGCAGAAATACCTCACTAAAAGAATCACAGGCCTAAAGCAGATGCCCTATGCTGACCACCTTAAAAAACTCCAGCTATACTCTGTCGCATATCGTCTACTCAGAGGCGATCTCTGCTTAACATACAAGGCCATGCAAACCCAGAGCTGTTGGGCATGCTACACTTAAAGAAATCCCAATCCCTGAGAGTCACACACTCCAGGGATCTAAACCTTGTCATCACAATAAACAGTACATGCTGGAGGGATAGCTTCCTGACCCAGAGACTCCCCAGACTCTGGAATAGACTGCCCATACATGTCAAGCAGAGCGCCTCCTTGGCCCTCTTCAAAAGGAACCTTGATGATTGGATGGGAGAAAGGAAATTCACCCCGGGGATCACATCAGTCACCCTGCTAGACAGGGGTCCAGGGAAGTAAATAGTGTGGGAAGAAATAGCCAGGGAATTGTTATAGCTAGGCTTGTATAGGCACTAGGGCCGATAGCCTAGTGCAAGCATATGAACCTATGCATTTCTTTGCATTTAGTTTGAAACTGTGACTAAGACACCAGTCAGTGGTCTGCATAAAGACCCTCCTTAAGTATATTGATATCATTTGGAGATTTGATAATTGCACCCAATTTGCAGTCATCCGCAAACTTGGTCAGCCGCAGTGCCTTAGTTTTGGTCTGAACTCCTGAGAATTATATACCAAACAGTATAGAGAGCCCAGTACTTACACTTGTGGCACCCCACTGGTGACAGGCTTGCTGTTTGATGTGGAGTCACCCACTTTGATAGTGTGTGATCGGTTTGTGAGCCAGTTGGCAATCAAGTTACAACAAAGGGGTTTACATTCATTTTGCTAAGTTTATCTGTAATACCTAAGTGTGGGATTGTGTTGAAGGCCTTGGCCAAGTAGAGGCATGACGTGTACACAGATTTGCCCTCAATGGCCCTGGTCACTTTTTCGAAGAAATCCACCAGGTTTAACAAGCAGGGTCTGCCCTTGACAAAGCCGAATGGGGTCAGATCCAGAGTTTGGAGTTCTCCTATGGCTTTATTTATGAGGTCCATGATGATACATTCCATGGCCTTACAAATGAGGCTGGTCAGACTTATGGGTCTATAATTCTCCACTTTTGTGGAGAGGAATAACTGTTGCTGCTCTCCATTCTGCAGGAACATAGCCTGTGTTTAGGCAGTGATTGAATAGGGTACTTAATGGTGATGCTAGTTTATGATTTAGTTTGTTTAGAAGATAGCCTGAGAAGCTGTCTGACCCCACAGAGACTGCGTTTTTTGCCTTAGACAATGCTTTATTGACCTGCTGTTTGGATATGTATGGTGGTGGTGGTGGTGGTGGGGGGGGGTTGGGGACAAGGTTTGTGATAAGTTTGGAGGGGATAAGGAAGTGAAATTTTCACCAAATCTATCCACTAGCATGTTTGCTATCTCTACAGGATCATTCTGTGTGATACTGTTAGTCAGTAGTTCAGCACATGCTTGGGTCCTACCTTTTAGGTTTCGTATGTAGCTGTAAAAGGCGTTATGGTTATCCTTAGCTGTGATTGCAAAGTTTTTCCCCAAAGTTACCCTTAGAGAATTTGAGATGTTTTATTTGCCTGTTGAGGCTGAGGAGGGTGCTTTTCCTTTCTGTGGCCTTGCATTAAGTTTTCATAGACAGCAACTTTTTGCATTTGCTGTAAAGATTGTTGGTGCTAGATGTCCACCAGGGCAGCTTGTTTTTACTTGAGGTCCTGGCTTTGATTTTCTTTAGAACAGCTGAGTCTATACAGTAATACAAGTGGCTGTACAGGGCTTTAGTGTCAGCTTTGGTATAGTTACCACTTCCAGCTGGGGGTGGGGCTTGGAACACTTTTACACCTTCCCCTAGGAAGTTATAGTTTGCCTTGGTGAAGTTTTTTAGTTTGACTTCACCCTTTGTGAGTTTTGGTGTTAGTGCCAGCTTAAAGGCAACTAATATGTGGTCATACTTAACTAATGACGGTCTGACAGTTGTGGTGGTACATCTGTTTGTCATGTTAGTGAGGACCAGATCTAGTATGTTTGTTCCTCTTGTTGGGTTTTGAACAATTTGTTCCAGGGCATTTGAGTTAACAAAGTCAAGGAACTTTTCTGCTAGTGAGTGTGGGCTAGAGTAGGTTTCCCAGTTGATGGTGGGATAACTGAAATCCCCAATGACCAGAGTGTTTGGCAATATTTGGATTGACTCCAGTTTGGTCAAGTAGGCCTTGTGCACATCATGATCCATGGAGGGTGATCTATAACTAGCTATGACTTGAATGGGGGTTTTACCCACAGTAACCTGAACATAGAGTAACTCCATGAAGTTTTCCTGTCTAACGAGTCAGGAGGTAAATGTATCTGTAATATAGATAGAAACACTGCCTCCTTTGGTTCTCACACATTCATTTTGTGGTCTGAAGTTGTGGAAGGCATTGTAACCTTGCAAGGCTGGGCTACTCTCTCAGGCTTTGAACCAGGTTTCTGTGACTGCACAGACATCTACATCCTCCAGTGATAGAAGTGCTGCCAGGGTGTTCAGTTTTTGGTTTAGGCTCCTAGCATTTAGCAGCATAACCCTTATTTTGTTATGAGTGGCAATTTTCACATTGGTAATTTTGTTTTTGAGACCTTGCCTAAAAAGGCACCTTGGGGAGGCAAGAGCCTTTTCCAGCAGCTGAAAGCCTAGTGGTGTCAGGTGCAGACTGTCTTTGGCAAAGCAGTGAGGTTTATTGACCACGTCATCCCAGGCTGACAGAAGATGACTCCCCTTTGAATGACACCAATAACTAAGTCAGTTATTGAAATCAATCATTTTTGGTTTATACTGTAGCATCATTCTAGGTGAGGGTGATATGCTGCTCAAGGCTAAGGACATACCTGCCTGGGACACATACTCAGGGAGCTCAATCATGTCTCTCTTCATATAGACCAGTGAGGTACATCTCAGGTTGTTCACTCCAACATGAGCTATGATGGAGTCATAATGGCAGTTGCTGCCGAGAGACCTGAGTGCATGGCTGATCTGACAAATCTTGGCACAGGACAGCCAGCTGACCGTACTTTCTCCTTACCTAACCTGGTGAGTGGGACATCCGTGTGTTTCACTATGGAGTCTCCAATGACAAAAAAAAAAATTGGTTTATGAGTGTTAAGTCTTTTGAGGACTTGGCAGGTGAGACATTGGTGCTTCTGTGTGTCTTGGGTGCTGTGGAAACTGTGTTAGTTGTAGCAGTCTTGTATTTTGGAGGTCTCTGGTGCTTCGGTAAGTTTTTTGAGAGAACTTCCGTGTATGCTGATTTATGTGTTGGAGGCATACTGTGTGTATGAGTAGTGGTACTATGTGCATGAGCAGTGGCGGGTGAGTTGACAACCTCTTCAGTGTTACTGTTTCGAGTGCTAGAGAGCAGGGATTCAAGATTCTTGATGTGGATACATCTGTTACACTCTGTACTAGAGTAAATTATTAGTTGAAGATTGTCAATGTACATGAGGTAGTTTCTACACTGCCTCAGGAGATCCAAGTCAACAAGGCTGGCAGGAGAAACAGGGGTAGTCCAACTGTCCATAATGCTAGGTTTGAAGAACTGTTATCACAAAGGGGTTGCTTTCAGGACTGATCTAGGACGTGCTCTGTAGATGGATATTTCTGACAGGGTTTCTGGTTGGTAGTTTAATAGGTCACAGCTCACTAGCAATACTTCTTAGACCGGAAATGTAATGAGGATGAGGACTACACTAATGTACTACAGCTGTATGTAAGGAAAAAAATGTCAAAATTATCTGTCCAGCTATGGCACACAGTTGAGTGGCAGTGTGCAGTGCTGTGTGATGTGCAAACAAGCAAAAACCTTCTCAAACATGGGGTTTAAATACCAGAAGCTAAAAACGTAAAGAAACTCAAAAGAACAAGTGAGGGTTCTTACTCCAAGCCCTAGACCAATCACCCTTCACCAGACATGTTCCAATAAGCACACTTTTCTCACAAAGATGCAGAAGAGCCCCTTCCAATTAAAGATGGCTTGCAAAATGTGCTCAGAGTACAACAGCCACTACAAACAGACCTAGATGCAGCAAACCTGTATCTGGACTATGTTACAGCTACTAGAGTTACTAAGTTAGAATGAAGACGGACTTCCACCAAAGCGGACAAGCAATAAAACAACTAAAACAGCTATCTTTTATTAAAAAACTTTAAAATTTAAGATTGAAAAAAAAACAAAGACGTTCTCAGGTCAAAAATCAGGATAAGTGCTTTCAGTATTGTACCTTCATCAGATCCTAGTGTGAAAACCTGAGCAAGACTTTTTTAAAAAGCATTTAATATCCAGTAATTCCAGGAGCATGACATCAATCAGATTCGCTTTGGACCAATCAAAATACTCATAGCTCACACACCCTTCTTTTCTCTAATCAAAGTAGCTCAACTCTTCTTGTCTAAGCTTCACTCTTTTAGGATTGGTTTCAGAGGAATAGCTTGGTTAAATCCCAGTGGTTGGTCCGTTCTTAGATCCATTATCCACTTGACTTCCTCTACCTCTGTTTTGTTGAAAATATCTCCTCCACGCATGTTGACATTTAAACGGGAAAGCACCATGAATTTAAAACAATGCCCCAAATTGCCGCATATATGCCCATAGAGAGCATTCGTCTCCACTTTGTTCTTGATGTCTCGTTGATGACAGAGAATCCATTCCTTAAACATTCTGTTTGTTTTACCTATATAATAAGCAGGGCACAAATTACATGTGGCGGCATAAATGACATTTTTACTTGTACAGTTTGCAAATCCATGAAATTTGTACCGCCTATGAGTCACTGGGTGCTCAAAATTGTTCGTAATGTTGATTAAATTACAGGCTTTACATGGACCGCATCTACGGGTACCTATATTCCTTTTATCACTCATCACTTGTTTAGTAGAGAGGCCATCTCTATTACATAACAGACTCTTTAAATTCTTCTTGTTCTTAAATGAGAAGCTCGGATTGTCTCCTACTATTTATCTTATCTTATTATCTGCAGTTAGGATAGGCCAATATTTCTTAACAGTCTGGCAGATCTCAGGGCAATCAGTACCAAATGTTAGAGTGCATCTAAGGGGACCATTTTTATTTTTAGAAATTGTATTTGAAGTCATTTTCCGTTTCCTAGAATAGTATGGTTGCCCCTTACATTGACGTACTTCCATAGCTTTACTAGCATCCATTCCTATCCGTCTTCTATCATAGCCTCTTGCCACAAAATTCTCTATTAAATTTGCTTGCTCATTCAGGAATACATCATCTTTAGTACATAGCCTAGATATACACATCACTTGATGGTCCACTATGTTCAGAAATATATGTCTAGGATGCATACTGGAATAGTGCAGCATATGGTTCCTCGACATAGGTTTTCGGTATAAGGTAGTATTAATCCCTTTGTCTTTATCAAGTAGTAACTTGACATCCAAAAACTCAATGCTTTGATCAGGCAATTTCACTTCAAACATCAAAAAACTAGTTGTACTGGTTAAATAATCAAAAAATTCATTCAGTATTTTTTTCTTCTCCTTCCCATATTAAAAATATGCCATCTACAAATCTGTTGTAAAAAGTGATGTGCTTGGTCCAGCAGTTGTTAACATCCATTTCCCATTGTCTTTCCCATTTGGCCAGAACTAAATTAGCATAGCTATTAGCACAGGGGTGCCCATGGCTACCCCCCATTTCTGCCAATAATAGTTCCCGCCATAATTGAAAACATTGTTCTCTAGTATCAACTCCAACAGACTAAACTCACAGCTATAACTTTATCAGACGTATGGGCAAACTCTCGTATTGCTTCTATCCCGTGTTCATTAGGTATACAAGTGAACAAACTATTCACATCCATAGTCACCAGCCATATATTCATAAGTGAGCCTGTTGATTGCATTTTTTCATGCAACCGTTCCAAAAACTGTGCTGTAGCTTTTTGCACTGTTTGGGCATATGGTAAAAGTTTTTTCAACTCGCCTTCAGCATAAATAGAGAGTGGTTCTGTGACCCACACTCAACCAGAAACGATAGGTCATAGTGGTGGATCATAGCAGCTCTTATGGATTTTAGGCAATACTTAGATAACAGGTATTATAGGATGTTCCACTTCAAAGAAATCAAAAAGCTTCTTATCTATCACTCTGCACATTAATTTGTCATATAGAGCATCTTTCACTGCAGAAATCAATCTTTCTAACTGATTTCGTTTAATCTTACAATATACATTCTCATCTTTCAGCATTTCTTGCATTTTCAGGGCATATTGATCAGAGTTCATTACTACAATTGTCCCTCCTTTGTCCGCTAGTTTTCTAATGACATCCTCCCTTTGCTGTAATTGTACTCACTTGATGTTAAGTTATAGTAATGTTTCCCTCCATCTTTTGCCTCCAGTTGGCTACTTCATTTTCACAAAGCTGTACAAGCATGTCTACTGTTGGATGACACAGGGGAACAAATGTACTAGGTTTCTTGTAAGAGGTCGGGGTACTAGTCGAGCCGGTATTCTCATTTCCAAATATATATTTCAATGCGTACTACTACATAAAGATGGACAGACCATCCCGGGATCATCTTCGCTTCCGTCTGGGAGCCAGACATTATCAGTTTCGCGCTCTGCCCTTTGGTCTCACTGCAGCCCCCAGAGTGTTCACCAAATGTATGGCAGAAGTCACCGCTCACCTGAGACGGTTGGGATTCCAGGTGTTTCCATATCTAGACGACTGGCTCCTCACTGCCACCACCAAGCATCAACTTCTTGATGCGATGGACATAACCTTAGACCTATGCAATCAATTGGGGATTACCATCAACTCAGAAAATTTTGCGTTATCACCATCACAGCAGACCGTCTTCCTAGGAGCAGAACTAAACACAGTTTCAATGATATTGTCTGCCTCCAGAAAGAATTTCTCTCTTAGGAGAACAAGTATTAGACCTGCTTCCAAGGAAAAAAGCCCCAGTGTCAATGGTACTCAAATTGCTAGGATCGATGGCGGCAGCAATCATTGCCATTCCCCTCGCTCAAATGCACATGCAAATTTTACAGTGGCTCCAATTCTCTCAATGGTCCTTTCAGGAACTTCCAAGGTCACACCAAATTATCATAACGAATACATGCAAGAAGGACCTTCAGTGGTGGCTGATGTCTCAACATGTATCTTGGGGACGTCCGTTTGTTCTACCCAATCCCATAGCCACAGTGACCACAGACGCTTCCTTGATTGGGTGGGGGGGGGGGCATTTTCAGGGAAGAACAGCCCAAGGCAGTTGGAAGAAACATGAGGCTCATCTGCATATAAATGTCCTGGAGATGAGAGTGGTACTTCTAGCGTTGCAGTCCTTTCAAGTCTTTCTACCTCTGGGAAAAATTGCAGTTCAGACAGACAACATGTCAGTGGTCTGGTACATCAACAAACAAGGAGGAACCAAATCTTACCCCCTGTGTCAAGAGGCCATGAGGGTATGGCAGTGGGCAATCTCTTCCCAATGCTTTCTGATAGCAATGCACATCCCGGGGAAATCCAGATTGGTAGCAGACAAGCTGAGCAGGGCAATCTTACTGCCTCACAAGTGGTCCCTAAAGCAACAAGTAGCCGAATGAATATTCTGCAGGTGGGGCCAGCCTTGCTACAATCTTTTTGAAACCACAACAAACACGAAATGCAACAGCTACTTTGCCCTAATTCCCCAGCCAGGGGAAGCCCCAAGGGATGCACTGGTGCACAATTGGCCCCTGGGTCTCCTTTATGCATTTCCCCCTTCCCTCTGATTCCCAAGGTATTACAGAAAGCAAAACTTCTGGGAAGGACCATGATACTAATAGCCCCTTACTGGCCTTGACAAATTTGGTTTCCCTTCCTCCAGCCTCATCTCTTGGAAGAACTCTGGATTCTTGACCCAGTTCCGGATCTGTTGATCCATTCATCGGGGGCTCTTCATCCTTCTCTTCATTCCCTAAACTGACAGCTTGGCTGCTCCAATTCCCACAATAGCCAGGATTTACAACCTCTCAACTGAGGCCCAACATATTATAACATCCTGTCATAAATCATCTACCAGAAAGTTATACTTAGTTAGTTAGTTAGTTAACTTACACTTCTATTGTTGAGAGTTACTTCTTAAAAGCTAGCCTATTTTTTCAAATTGTTGTACTTATCTTATATGTTCTTAGATTTGACTTTGTAATCTCTCTTTTTAAACTTTTAAACTTTTATATTGTTTCATAATAACTTTTTGTGATATATAAGTGTTATTTTTTTCACATGTAGTGGAGCTTTTCTCCCCGGGCCTCTACTGTAAACGGATATATATCCAGTTGGACTAGCCCGGTCAACAAATGTAAAATAAAAAATAAATAAATAAAAAAATAAAAAATAAAATATCTTAGCAAATGGAAGAGATTTTCTTTATGGGCCTCTCAGAATGATGTTGATCCTTATCTAGCTCCGATTCCATCTATATTGGAATTTCTAACTAAACTTTTCAATGAAGGAGCTGCTGCAGCCACCATTAGAGTTCAATTAGCAACGATGTCAGACTTTCATCTTGGTTTCCAAGGCTCCAATGTCATGTCGCATCAACTTGCTAAAGCCTTTCTTAAAGGTGCCATTCATTTGAAGCCACCAATCAGAGCTCCA